>NC_041380.1:595292636-595336003 GCF_002162155.2 Triticum dicoccoides | reverse complement strand
GACGAGCACTGCAGCTGCGCCCACGCCTACGCCGAGCATGGAAGATCCACCCACGCCAACGCCGAGCACTACAACTACGCCCACACCAACGACGAGCAGTGCAACTGCGCCCATGCCAACGACGAGCATGGAAGATCCGCCCCACGCCAACAGCGAGCACTGCAACTGCGCCCACGCCAACGACGAGCATGGAAGATCCGCCCCACGCCAACGACGAGCACTGCAACTGCGCCCAGGCTTACGCCCAGTGCTACCTCTTGAGCACTGTGTTCGATTTCCCCGAAGAGGGGAGGATGATGCAGCAAAGTAGTGTAAGTATTTCCCTCAGTTTTTGAGAACCAAGGTATCAATCCAGTAGGAGGCTACGCGCGAGTCCCTCGTACCTACACAAAAACAATAGCTCAACACAACCAACGTGCTTAGGGGTTGTCAATCCCTTCACGGTCACTTACGAAAGTGAGATCTGATAGAGATAATAAATAATATTTTTGGTATTTTTGTATAGAGATGCAAAGTGAAAAGTAAAAGGCAAAGTAAAAAAGCAAAGCAATAATAAAGTGATGGAGATTGATATGATGAGAAAGAGACCCGGGGGCCATAGGTTTCACTAGTGGCTTCTCTCAAGAGCATAAGTATTCTACGATGGGTGAACAAATTAATGTTGAGCAATTGACAGAATTGAGCGTAGTTATGAGAATATCTAGGTATGATCATGTATATAGGCATCACGTCTGAGACAAGTAGACCGACTCCTGCCTGCATCTACTACTATTACTCCACTCATCGACCGCTATCCAGCATGCATCTAGAGTATTAAGTTAAAAATAGAGTAACACCTTAAGTAAGATGACATGATGTAGAGGGATAGTTTTATGCAATATGATAAAACCCCCATCTTGTTATCCTCGATGGCAACGATACAATGCGTGCCTTGCTGCCCCTTCTGTCACTGGGAAAGGACACCGCAAGATCGAACCCAAAGCTAAGCACTTCTCCCATGGCAAGAATAACCAATCTAGTAGGCCAAACCAAACTGATAATTCGAAGAGACTTGCAAAGATAACCAATCATACATAAAAGAATTCGGAGAAGATTCAAATATTATTCATAGATAGACTTGATCATAAACCCATAATTCATCGGTCTCAACAAACACACCACAAAAAGAAGATTACATCGAATAGATCTCCATGAGAGAGGGGGAGAACATTGTATTGAGATCCAAAAAGAGAGAAGAAGCCATCTAGCTACTAACTATGGACCCGTAGGTCTGAAGTAAACTACTCACACTTCATCGGGAGGGCTTGGATGATGATGTAGAAGCCCTCCGTGATCGATGCCCCCTCCGGCGGAGCTCTAGAACAGGCTCCAAGATGAGATCTCGTGGATACAGAAAGTTGCGGCGGTGGAATTAGGTTTTTGGCTCCGTATCCAATCGTTTGGGGGTACGTGGATATATATATAGGAGGAAGAAGTACGTCGGTGGAGCAATAGGGGGCCCACGAGGGTGGAGGGCGCGCCTGGGGGGGGGGGGCAGGCACGCCCCCTACCTCGTGGCCTCCTGTTAATTGGCTTGACGTAGGTTCCAAGTCTCCTGAGTTGTATTCGGTGAGAAAATCACGTTCCCAAAGGTTTCATTCTGTTTGGACTCCGTTTGATATTCCTTTTCTTCGAAACCCTAAAACAGGCAAAAAACAGCAATTCTGGGCTGGGCCTCCGGTTAATAGGTTAGTCCCAAAAATAATATAAAAGTGGATAATAAAGCCCAATAATGTCCAAAATAGTAGATAATATAGCATGGAGCAATCAAAAATAATAGATATGTTGGAGACGTATCAAGCATCCCCAAGCTTAATTCCTGATCGTCCTCGAGTAGGTAAATGATAAAAACAGAATTTTTGATGCGGAGTGCTACTTGGCATAATTTCAATGTAAATATTCTTAATTGTGGTATGAATATTCAGATTTAAAAGATTCAAGACAAAAGTTCATGTTGACATAAAAATAATAATACTTCAAGCATACTAACAAAGCAATTATGTCTTCTCAAAATAACATGGCCAAAGAAAGCTATCCCTACAAAATCATATAGTCTGGCTATGCTCTATCTTCACCACACAAAGTATTTAAATCATGCACAACCCCGATGACAAGCCAAGCAATTGTTTCATACTTTTGACATTTTCAAAACTTTTTCGATCTTCACGCAATACATGAGCATGAGCCATGGATATAGCACTATATGTGGAATAGAATGGTGGTTGTGGAGAAGACAAAAGGAGGGGAAGATAGTCTCACATCAACTAGGCGTATCAACGAGCTATGGAGATGCCCATCAATAGATATCAATGTGAGTGAGTAGGGATTGCCATGCAACGGATGCACTAGAGCTATAAGTATATGAAAGCTCAACAAAAGAAACTAAGTGGGTGTGCATCCAACTCGCTTGCTCACAAAGACCTAGGGCATTTTGAGGAAGCCCATCATTGGAATATACTCCCTCCGTTCCAAAATAGATGACTCAACTTTGTACTAAGTTAGTATAAACTTGGGTCATCTATTATGAAATGGAGGGAGTACAAGCCAAGTTCTATAATGAAAAATTCCCACTAGTATATGAAAGTGACAGAATGATAGACTCTCTATCATGAAGATCATGGTGCTACTTTGAAGCACAAGTGTGGTAAAAGGATAGTAACATTGTCCCTTCTCTCTTTTTCTCTCATTTTTTTGGGCCTTCTCTTTTTTTATGGACTCTTTTTCTTTTTTCTTTTTTTCGTTCGGAGTCTCATCCCGACTTGTGGGGGAATCATAGTCTCCATCATCCTTTCCTCACTTGGGACAATGCTCTAAAAATGATGATCATCATACTTTTTATTTTTCTTACAACTCAACAATTACAACTCAATACTTAGAACAAAATATGACTCTATATGAATGCCTCCGGCGGTGTACCGGGATATGCAATGAATCAAGAGTGACATGTATGAAAGAATTATGAACGGTGGCTTTGCCACAAATACGATGTCAACTACATGATCATGCTAGCAATATGGCAATGATGGAGCGTGTCATAATGAACAGAACGGTGGAAAGTTGCATGGCAATATATCTCGGAATGGCTATGGAAATGCCATGATAGGTAGGTATGGTGGCTGTTTTGAGGAAGGTATTTGGTGGGTGTATGATACCGGCGAAAAGTGCGCGGTATTAGACAGGCTAGCAATGGTGGAAGGAAGGAAAGTGCGTATAATCCATGGACTCAACATTAGTCATAAAGAACTCATATACTTATTGCAAAAATCTAGAAGTTATCAAAGCAAAGTATTACGCGCATGCTCCTAGGGGGATAGATTGGTAGGAAAAGACCATCGCTCGTCCCCGGCCGCCACTCATAAGGAAGACAATCAATAAATAAATCATGCTCCGACTTCATCACATAACGGTTCACCATACGTGCATGCTACGGGAATCACAAACTTTAGCACAATCACTTCTCAAATTCACAACTACTCAACTAACATGACTCTAATATCACCATCCTCATATCTCAAAACAATTATCAAGCATCAATTTTTTTCTTAGTATTCAACGCACTCAAAAGAAAGTTTTACAAATCTTGAATACCAAGCATATTATTATTAAGCAAATTACCATGCTATTTAGACTCTCAAAATAATCTAAATGAAGCATGAGAGATCAATAGTTTCTATAAAACAAATCCACCACCGTGCTCTAAAAGATATAAGTGAAGCACTAGAGCAAAATTATATAACTCAAAAGATATAAGTGAAGCACAAAGAGTATTCTATCAAATTCCAAATTATGTATGGCTCTCTCAAAAGGTGTGTACAACAAGGATGATTGTGGTAGACTAACAAGCAAAGACTCAAATCATAAAAGACGCTCCAAGTAAAACACATACCATGTGGTGAATAAAAATATAGCTCCAAGTAAAGTTACCGATAGAAGTAGACGAAAGAGGGGATGCCTTCCGGGGCATCCCCAAGCTTTGGCTTTTAGGTGTCCTTAGATTATCTTGGGGGTGCCATGGTAATCCCCAAGCTTAGGCTCTTGCCACTCCTTGTTCCCTAATCCATCAAATCTTTACCCAAAACTTGAAAACTTCACAACACAAAACTTAAAGTAGAAAATCTCGTGAGCTCCGTTAGCGAAAGAAAACAAAAGACCACTTCAAGGTACTGTAATGAACTCGTTATTTATTTATATTGGTGTTATACCTACTGTATTCCAACTTCTCTATGGTTCATAAACTATTTTATTAGCCATATATTCATCAAAATAAGCAAACAACACACGAAAAACAGAATCTGTCAAAAACAGAACAGTCTGTAGTAATCTGTAGCTAGCGCAATATCTGGAACCCAAAAAATTCTAAAATAAATTTAGGGACATGAGGAATTTATCTATTAATCATCTGCAAAAATAATTAACTAAATATCACTCTCCAAATAAAAATGACAGCAGTTCTCGTGAGCGCTAAAGTTTCTGTTTTTTACAGCAAGTTCAACAAGACTTTCCCTGAGTCTTCCCAACGGTTCTACTTGGCACAAACACTAATTAAACACAAAAACACAACCAAAACAGAGGCTAAATAATTTATTTATTACTAAGCAGGAGAAAAAAGTAAGGAATAAAAATAAAATTGGGTTGCCTCCCAACAAGCGCTATCGTTTAACGCCCCTAACTAGGCATAATAAGCAAGAATAGATCTAGGTATTGCCATAATAGTAAGATAGATTATTAAAACTCATTTCATATTCTCTATGTTCAGCAGCAAGTTTTCTTTGAGGCAAGCAAAAGTAATCAAAAGGGCTAAATTTAACGGGACAAAAGTCCCCAAGATCAACCTTGGGAGGTATAGGTTCCTCCTTTGGTCCTTCATAATGCACAACCAATTCATCATTATAAGCATTCTTTTGACAGAACTTTGTGAGCCTATATTCAAGAGAATATCCTAGTTCATTATTTCGAATAGTCAAATCATCATTAAGTTCAGAAATTCTATCAACTAAAACATTGGTAGGAACCCTTTTTCTAAGATTTTCATTGAAAGCAACATAGTCTAGAGATTGAAAACGCATTATTTCTTCTTGATCAAAGAGAATAGCCTCTATGGGAGGGCGGCAAGCGTCCACCCTATAATGCGCAAAGATTTCTTTGGCTTCTTTTATTATGAATCTAAACTCATGAGACAAAAAGATAGTAGCGGCACGCTTAACAGAAGAATGCTCAATATTAGAAAATTCCAGAAAAATCCTTTGTATGGAAGGATGTATGTGCATGAATTGTCTTTCAAGTTCAACTACAAGCATGGCAATAGCGTCCGCAAGACTACTAGTTCTATGAAGGATAGAACTTCCCATAGAAGGTAAAGCACCGGCACAAGTAAAGAAATCTTGAATAACTCCTTTTCCAATAATATTACCACTACCAACACGGCATTTTTCTGTATGAAGGATGGTAGGTTCTTTAGCAGGAGCATCAGAATTTTTCATGATATTATTGTCCATATTGACAATAACTTCCCCAATTTCAGACATAGAGGCAGAAGGTAAAGGACTTGACATAACGACGAGCTAGCAAACCGACACACGAGCAAACAAAAGGCAAACGGGCAAAAGAGGCAAATAGAGAAAGAGAGGGAGGATAGAGAGAGGGCGAATAAAATGGCAAGGGTGAAGTGGGGGAGAGGAAAACGAGAGGCAGTCAAATAATGTAATGCGGGAGATAGGGATTGTGATGGGTACTTGGTATGTTGACTTTTGCGCAGACTCCCCGACAATGGCGCCAGAAATTCTTCTTGCTACCTCTTGAGCACTATGTTGGATTTCCCCGAAGAGGAGAGGATGATGCATCAAAGTAGCGTAAGTATTTCCCTCAGTTTTTGAGAACCAAGGTATCAATCCAGTAGGAGGCTACGCGCGAGTCCCTCGTACCTACACAAAAACAATAGCTCAACGCAACCAACGTGCTTAGGGGTTGTCAATCCCTTCACGGTCACTTATGAAAGTGAGATCTGATAGAGATAATAAATAATATTTTTGGTATTTTTGGTATAGAGATGCAAAGTGAAAAGTAAAAGGCAAAGTAAAAAAGCAAAGCAATAATAAAGTGATGGAGATTGATATGATGAGAAAGAGACCCGGGGGCCATAGGTTTCACTAGTGGCTTCTCTCAAGAGCATAAGTATTCTACGGTGGGTGAACAAATTACTGTTGAGCAATTGACAGAATTGAGCATAGTTATGAGAATATCTAGGTATGATCATTTATATAGGCATCACATCCGAGACAAGTAGACTGACTCCTGCCTGCATCTACTACTATTACTCCACTCATCGACCGCTATCCAGCATGCATCTAGAGTATTAAGTTAAAAACAAAGTAACGCCTTAAGCAAGATGACATTATGTAGAGGGATAGTTTCATGCAATATGATAAAAACCCCCATCTTGTTATCCTTGATGGCAACGATACAATACGTGTTGGGGAACGTAGCAGAAATTCAAAATTTTCCTACGTGTCACCAAGATCTATCTATGGAGAAACCAGCAACGAGGGGAAGGAGAGTGCATCTACATACCCTTGTAGATCGCTATGCGGAAGCGTTCAAGGGAACGGGGTTGAAGGAGTCGTACTCGTCGTGATCCAAATCACCGGAGATCCTAGTGCCGAACGGACGGCACCTCCGCGTTCAACACACGTACAGCCCGGTGACGTCTCCCATGCCTTGATCCAGCAAGGAGAGAGGGAGAGGTTGAGGAAGACTCCATCCAGCAGCAGCACAACGGCGTGGTGGTGGTGGAGGAGCGTGGTACTCCTGCAGGGCTTCGCCAAGCATCGCAAGAGACGAGGAGGAAGAGGGGTAGGGCTGCACCAACAGGGGGAGAATTCATGTGTGATGGGCAGCCCAAACCTCAAGTATATATAGGGGAAGGGAAGGGGCTGCGCCCCACCTAGGGTTTCCACCCCTAGGGCTGGCGGCTAGCCTAGATCCCATCTAAGGGGGGCGACCAAGGGGGGGAGAGAGAGGGAGGCGCACCAGGGTGGGCCTTAGGGCCCATCTGCCCTAGGGTTTGCCCCCCTTCCCACTCCCTTGCGCCTTGGGCCCTTGTGGGGGGGCGCACCAGCCCACCTGGGGCTGGTCCCCTCCCACACTTGGCCCATGCAGCCCTCCGGGGCTTGTGGCCCCACTTGGTGGACCCCCGGGACCCTCCCGGTGGTCCCGGTACGTTACCGATAAAACCCGAAACTTTTCCGGTGACCAAAATAGGACTTCCCATATATAAATCTTTACCTCCGGACCATTCCAGAACTCCTAGTGACGTCTGGGATCTCATCCGGGACTCCGAACAACATTCGGTAACCACATACAAACTTCCTTTATAACCCTAGCGTCATCGAACCTTAAGTGTGTAGACCCTACGGGTTCGGTAACCATGCAGACATGACCGAGATGTTCTCCGGTAAATAACCAACAGCGGGATCTGGATACCCATGTTGGCTCCCACATGCTCCACAATGATCTCATCGGATGAACCACGATGTCAAGGACTTAATCAATCCCGTATACAATTCCCTTTGTCTATCGGTACGATACTTGCCCGAGATTCGATCGTCGGTATCCCGATACCTTGTTCAATCTCGTTACCGGCAAGTATCTTTACTTGTTCCGTAACACATCATCCCGTGATCAACTCCTTGATCACATTGTGCACATTATGATGATGTCCTACCGAGTGGGCCCAGAGATACCTCTCCGTCACACGGAGTGACAAATCCCAGTCTCGGTTCGTGCCAACCCAACAGACACTTTTGGAGATACCCGTAGTGCACCTTTATAGCCACCCAGTTACGTTGTGACGTTTGGCACACCCAAAGTATTCCTACGGTATCCGGGAGTTGCACAATCTCATGGTCTAAGGAAATGATACTTGACATTAGAAAAGCTTTAGCATGCGAACTACACGATCTTGTGCTATGCTTAGGATTGGGTCTTGTCCATCACATCATTCTCCTAATGATGTGATCCCGTCATCAATGACATCCAATGTCCATGGTCAAGAAACTGTAACCATCTATTGATCAATGAGCTAGTCAACTAGAGGTTTACTAGGGACATGGTGTTGTCTATGTATCCACACATGTATCTGAGTTTCCTATCAATACAATTCTAGCATGGATAATAAACGATTATCATGAACAAGGAAATATAATAATAACCAATTTATTATTGCCTCTAGGGCATATTACCAACAATATGTGCCTTGCTGCCCCTTCTGTCACTGGGAAAGGACACCGCAAGATCGAACCCAAAGCTAAGCACTTCTCCCATGGCAAGAACAACCAATCTAGTAGGCCAAACCAAACTGATAATTCGAAGAGACTTGCAAAGATAACCAATCATACATAAAAGAATTCAGAGAATATTCAAATATTATTCATAGATAGACTTGATCATAAACCCACAATTCATCGGTCTCAACAAACACACCGCAAAAAGAAGATTACATCGAATAGATCTCCACGAGAGAGGGGGAGAACATTGTATTGAGATACAAAAAGAGAGAAGAAGCCATCTAGCTACTAACTATGGACCCGCAGGTCTGAAGTAAACTACTCACACTTCATCGGAAGGGCTTGGATGATGATGTAGAAGCCCTTCGTGATCGATGCCCCCTCCGGCGGAGCTCCGGAACAGGCCCCAAGATGGGATCTCGTGGATACAGAAAGTTGCGGCGGTGGAATTAGGTTTTTGGCTCCGTATCTGATCGTTTGGGGTACGTGGATATATATAGGAGGAAGAAGTACGTCGGTGGAGCAACAGGGGGCCCACAAGGGTGGAGGGCGCGCCTGGGGGGAGGGGGCAGGCGTGCCCCCCTACCTCGTGGCATCCTGTTAATTGGCTTGACGTAGGGTCCAAGTCTCCTAAGTTGTATTCGGTGAGAAAATCACGTTCCCGAAGGTTTCATTCCGTTTGGACTCCGTTTGATATTCCTTTTCTTCGAAACCCTAAAACAGGCAAAAAACAACAATTCTGGGTTGGGCCTCCGGTTAATAGGTTAGTCCCAAAAATAATATAAAAGTGGATAATAAAGCCCAATAATGTCCAAAACAATAGATAATATAGCATGGAGCAATCAAAAATTATAGATACGTTGGAGACGTATCACCCAGCAGTGCAACTGCGCCCACGCCTATGCAGAGCATGGAAGATCTGCCCACGCCAACGCCGAGCACTGCAACTGCGCCCACGCCAACAACGAGCACTGCAACCGCGCTCACTGATAACCCACAAGTATAGGGGATCGCAACAGCTTTCGAGGGTAGAGTATTCAACCCAAATTTATTGATTCGACACAAGGGGAGCCAAAGAATATTCTGAAGTATTAGCAGTTGAGTTGTCAATTCAACCACACCTGGAAACTTAGTATCTGCAACAAAGTGTTTAGTAGCAAAGTAATATGATAGTGGTGGTAGCAGCAACAAAAGTAAAGACAGCAAAGTAATGTTTTTGGTATTTTGTAGTGATTGTAACAGTGGCAGCGGGAAAGTAAATAAGCGAGAACCAGTATATGGAAAACTCGTAGGCACCGGATCAGTGATGTATAATTATGCCGGATGCGGTTCATCATGTAACAGTCATAACATAGGGTGACATAGAACTAGCTCCAATTCATCAATGTAATGTAGGCATGTATTCCGTATATAGTCATACGTGCTTATGGAAAAGAACTTGCATGACACCTTTTGTCCTACCCTCCCGTGGCAGCGGGGTCCTATTGGAAACTTAGGGATATTAAGGCCTCCTTTTAATAGAGAACCGGAACAAAGCATTAGCACATAGTGAATACATGAACTCCTCAAACTAAGGTCATCGCCGGGAGTGGTCCCGATTATTGTCACTTCGGGGTTGCCGGATCATAACACATAATAGGTGACTATAGACTTGCAAGATAGGATCAAGAACTCACATATATTCATGAAAACATAATAGGTTCAGATCTGAAATCATGACACTAGGGCCCTAGTGACAAGCATTAAGCATAGCAAAGTTCTAGCAACATCAATCTCAGAACATAGTGGATACTAGGGATCAAACCCTAACAAAACTAACTCAATTACATGATAAATCTCATCCAACCCATCACCGTCCAGCAAGCCTATGATGGAATTACTCATGCACGGCGGTGAGCATCATGAAATTAGTGATGGAGGATGGTTGATGATGACGACGGCGACGAATCCCCCTCTCTGGAGCCCCGAACGGACTCCAGATTAGCCCTCCCGAGAGGTTTTAGGGCTTGGCGGGGGCTCCGTATCGTAAAATGCGATGATTTCTTCTCTCCGTTTTTTTCTCTCCGAAAGCAAATATATAGAGTTGGAGTTGGCGTCGGAGGGCATCTAGGGGGCCCACGAGGTAGGGGCACGCCCTAGGGGGGCGCCCCCCACCCTCGTGAGAAGGGTGTGGGCCCCCTGGTCTTCATCTTTGGCGAGGATTTTTTATTATTTTTTCTAAGATGTTCCGTGGAGTTTCAGGTCATTTCAGAGAATATTTGTTTTCTGCACATAAAACAACACCATGGCAATTCTGCTGAAAACAGCGTCAGTCCGGGTTAGTTCCATTCAAATCATACAAGTTAGAGTCGAAAACAAGGGTAAAAGTGTTTGGAAAAGTAGATACGACGGAGACGTATCAACTCCCCCAAGCTTAAACCCTTGCTTGTCCTCAAGCAATTCAGTTGACAAACTGAAAGAAAGAAAGAAAAACTTTTACAAACTCTGTTTGCTCTTGTTATTGTAACTATGTCAAGCCAGCATTCAAGTTTTCAGCATAGATCATAACTAACCACATTTGCAATAATTCTCAGGTCTCATAATTACTCATATCAATAGCATAATCAACTAGCAAGTCGTAATAATAAATCTCAGATGACAACACTTTCTCAAAACAATCATAATATGATATAACAAGATGGTATCTCGCTAGCCCTTTCTGAGACCACAAAACATAAATGCAGAGCACCTTTAAAGATTAAGGACTGACTAGACATTATAATTCATGGTAAAAGAGATCCAATCATAGTCACACCCAACATAGATTAATAGTGACAAATGCAAATGACGGTTGTGCTCTCCAGCTAGTGCTTTTTAATAAGAGGGTGATGACTCAACATAAAGTAAATGGATAGGCCCTTCGCAGAGGGAAGCAGGGATTTGTAGAGGTGCCAGAGCTCGGTTTTAAAATAGAGATAAATTGTATTTTGAGCGATATACTTTCATTGTCAACATAACAACTAAGAGATGGCGATATCTTCCATGCTAAACACATTTTAGGCGGTTCTCAAATAGAATGGTAAAGTTTATACCCCCCTCCACCAAAAAGCATCAATCCATGGCTTGCTCGAAACAATGAGTGCCTCCAACATACATCAGGTCACAGGGGGAGTTTTGTTTGCAATTAATTTTGATTTTAGTTTGCATAAAGCATGGGTCTAGGCATCCCGGTGACCAGCCATTTTCTTGTGAGTGAGGAGCGAGTCCACTCCTCTTGAGAATAACCCGCCTAACACGGAAGATAAGGACAGCCTTGGTTGATACATGAGCTATTCGAGCATACAAAATAGAATGTTTATTTGAAGGTTTAGAGTTTGGCACATACAAATTTACTTGGAACGGCAGGTAGATACCGCATATAGGAAGGTATAGTGGACTCATCTAGAATAACTTTGGGGTTTAAGGGATTGGATGCACAAGCAGTATTCCCTCTTAGTACAAGTGAAGGCTAGCAAAAGACTGGGAGCGACTAACTAGAGAGCGACAACAGCCATGTACATGCATTAAAGTTAATAAACATTGGATGCAAGCATGAGTAGGATATAATCCACCATGAACATAAATATCGTGAAGGCTATGTTGATTTGTTTCAACTACATGCGTGAACATGTGCCAAGTCAAGTCACTTAAATCATTCAAAGGAGGATACCACCCCATCATACCACATCATAATCATCTCAATAGCATGTCGGCACACAAGGTAAACCATTATAACTCATAGCTAATCAAGCATGGCACAAGTAACTACGATCTCTAATTATCATTGCAAACATGTTTATTCATAATAAGCTGAATCAAGAACGAGGGGCTCATCATATTTACAAAAAAAGAGGTCGGGTTCATACCAGCTTTTCGCATCTCAGTCATCCCATCATATATCATCATAATTGTCTTTCACTTGCATGACCGAACGGTGTGAATAATAAGAGTGTACATGCATTGGACTAAGCTGGAATCTGCGAGCATTCAATAAACAGGAGAAGACAAGGCAATATGGGCTCTGGGTTAAATCAACAATAATGCATATAAGAGCCACTTAAACAATTTAATTATGGTCTTCTCCTACTGACCCTCCAAAGAAAAGAAAAGAAATAAAACTATTTACACAGGAAAGCTCCCTACAAGCAAAAGAAGATCGGGAAATATTTTTGGGTTTCCTTTTTAATTATGACTACTATAGCAGAAAAATAAACTACTACTAATTTTTTGTTTTTCTTAAGGTTTAACAAACACACAAGAAGAAAGCAAGAAAAGGAAACTAAACTAGCATGGATATTACAGTGAAAAAGTATGAGCACCGACATCTAGCAATGAGTGTGTGTGAACATAAATGTAATGTTGGTGAGAAATACGTACTCCCCCAAGCTTAGGCTTTTGGCCTAAGTTGGTCTATGGCCACGGGTATCCTGGCGGATATCCATAATAATAGTTGTTGGGGTCGTACTGTGATGAGGAAGAATAGTTGGGATCATACTGATGTGCAGCGGTTATCGCCTGCTGAGCTGCAGCATGGAGTCAAGCTGCCTCCGCTCTCCTCTCGTACTCTTCTGCCTCCTCTCTGGTAATAACATATCTCCTTTTTGGCTGTGAATCAAAGAAGGCAGGAGCAGGGAGAGTAATATGGAAAACACGTTGTTTATCAAAAATTAAACGATATAAGAGAGGTGATTCAGGCCTCTCGACAAACTGGTGCGAAGCCATGGAGTTATAATCTAAATATGCAGGAGGCAACTCCGTATCACCCTCACGAATGTCTATCTCAAGAAAATGAGCTAAGCGGGTTGCATAAATTCCTCCAAAGAAATCTCCATTATGTCTATTATGGTGCAACCTACGAGCTACAATGGCTCCCATATGATAAGATTGGTCTCCTAACACAGCACTCCTAAGAATGCTAAGATCAGGGACACACATGTGACATGCTTCATCCTTAGCATTTATGCATCTACCGATGAAGAGAGCAAAATAATGTATAGCAGGAAAGTGAATGCTCCCTATGGTAGCTTGCGTTATATCTCTAGATTCCCCTACAGTCATACTAGCAAGAAAGTTTCTAAATTCAAATTTAGGGGGATCCCTAATACTGCCCCATGATGGAAGTTTGCAAGCAAGAGTGAAATCCTCTAGGTCCATGGTATAAGATTTGTCATAAAGATCAAACATGACTGAAGGAGAATTACGCGAAGATGAATACTCAAACCTCCTCACAAATGAACTTGTGAGATCGTGATACTGGGGGCATTTGTTAGCCTCAAAATCCTCAAGACCGGCATTGCGCAAATATGCTTTGAATTCTTCTTTAATTCCCGCACGGCCCATAAAATTTTCCGACGGCCATTCGCAAGGCCGTACTGGAGCGTCTCTTGGTGGATCCTCGCCAGTATCGCGCATAGCAATCCTGGGTCCTTGCTTCCTAGAGGAACCACCTTGGAACATCTTCCTAAGCATATTGTTTTTCTTTGAAAAATTCTGAAATTTTTAGTAACTTCAAACAAAAGTGAACCAACTTCAATAAAACTGATAGCAACTACTCCTACAAGTGCCTAGAGCCTATATCAAGCATTAGAACTACTTGGAACCATATAAATTTGACATGCAAGCTCAAGAACATGGTCACCTATGCAGCACAAATTTGCAAAGAATAAAGCACTAGAACAAAACTAATTGGACCAATGGAGGAGTCACATACCAAGGAACAATCTCCCCAAGCAGTTTTGCGAGAGGTGCTTTGAGCAAGGAGATCGAAAATCACAGCAAAAGTGGCTGGAACTCGTGCTTGAGTTGGTTTTTCGGGTTTGTGTGAGACAGAGGAAGAAGATGGGTGCTGGGATAAGTGGAGGAGGGCCACCATGGGCCCACGAGGCAGGGGGCGCGCCCTAAGGTGGGGGGGGCCCACCACCCTCGTGGCCAGGTGGCAGCTCCTCTCGCGGTAATTTTTGCACAGTAAATCCTCAAATATTCCCGAAAAAATTATATTAAATTGGCATGTCATTCTGAGGACTTTTATTTTCGGGATATTTTTATGTTGCACGAATAAGTCAGGAAACAGACAGAAAATACTATTTTTACTTTATTTCTACTAATTGACAGAAAATAAAGAGAAGGTACAGAGGGTTGTGCTTCTAGTTTCATCCATCTCATGCTCATCAAAAAGAATCCACTAACAAGGTTGATCAAGTCTTGTTAACAAACTCATTCCGATAATTATGAAACCGGAGAAATTTCGAATAACACTAAGTTACCTCAACGGGGATATGCACATCCCCAATAATAAGAATATCGTATTTCTTCTTGACAATAGGAAGAGGAAATTCAAAACCTCCAAATATAATCGATGGAATTTTTCCAATAGAGTTGATACTATGAACTTGAGGTTGTTTCCTCGAAAAGTGTACCGTATGCTCATTTCCATTAACATGAAAAGTGACATTGCCTTTGTTGCAATCAATAACAGCCCCTGCAGTATTAAGAAAAGGTCTTCCAAGAATAATAGACATACTATCATCCTCGGGAATATCAAGAATAACAAAGTATGTTAAAATAGTAACGTTGGCACATCCTCATAGATACCGACAGGTATAGCAGTTGATTTATCAGCCATTTGCAAAGATATTTCAGTAGGTGTCAACTTATTCAAGTCAAGTCTACGATATAAAGAGAGAGGCATAACACTAACACCGGCTCCAAGATCACATAAAGCAGTTTTAATATAATTTCTTTTAATGGAGCAAGGTATAGTAGGTACTCCGGGATGTCCAAGTTTCTTTGGTATTCCACCCTTAAAAGTATAATTAGCAAGCATGGTGGAAATCTCAGCTTCCGGTATGTTTCTTTTATTAGTAATGAAATCCTTCATATATTTAGCATAAGGATTTGTTTTGAGCACATCAGTTAATCGCATACGCAAAAAGATAGGCCTAATCATTTCAGCAAAGCGCTCAAAATCCTCATCATCCTTTTTCTTGGATGGTTTCGGAGGAAAAGGCATGGGTTTTTGAACCCAAGGTTCCCTTTCTTTACCATGTTTCCTAGCAACAAAGTCTCTTTTATCATAAGGTTGATTCTTTGATTGTGGGTTATCAAGATCAACAGCAGGTTCAATTTCTACATCATTATCATTACTAGGTTGAGCATCATCATGAACATCATTATCAATATTTTCATTAGGTTCATGTTCATTACCAGATTGTGTTTCAGCATCAGACATAGAAATATCATTTGGATTATCAGGTGGTTCAACAATAGGTTCACTAGAAGTTTTCACAGTTCTATCATTTTCTTCTTCTTCTTTTTAGAAGAACTAGGAACATCAATATTATTTCTTTGAGAATCTTGCTTGATTCTCTTAGGGTGGCCTTCAGGATACAAAGGTTCCCGAGTCATTCTACCCGTTCTAGTAGCCACTCTAACAGCATAATCATTTTTCTTACTATTCATTTCATCAAGCACTTATTTTTGAGGCTTAAGTACTTGTTCTACTTGAGTGGTAACCATAGAAGCATGTTTGCTAACAAGTTTAAGTTCACCTTTAATATTAGCCATATAATCACCCAAGCGTCTAATCATATAAGCATTTTCTTTTAATTGTCTACCAAAATAAGCATTGAAGTCATCTTGCTTAAACATAAAGTTATCAAACTCATCCAAGCACTGACTAGCAATTTTAGTAGGAGGGACTTCAGCTTTATCATATCTATAGATATAATTTACCTTTACTACCTGTGTCGGGATATCGGGATCAGGAGGTTCTTCAATAAATAAAGAATTGAGATCATAGGTTTCTCCAACAAACGGTATATTAAGACCATGTATTTCTTCAATAGGAGGTAAATTCTTAACATCTTCAGCTTTAATACCTTTTTAGTTCATAGATTTCTTTGCCTCTTGCATATCTTTGGGACTAAGGAATAGAACACCTATCTTCTTAGGAGTTGGTTTAAGAATAGGCTCAGTAATTGGAGCAGGAGTTGGCTCAGGAGCTGGCTCAGGAGGTGCCCAATTATTTTCATTTGTCAACATATTATTCAATAGAATTTCAGCTTCATCCGGTGTTCTTTCCCTAAAAAGAGAACCAGCACAACTATCCAGGTAATCTTTGGAAGCATCGGTTAGTCCATTATAAAAGATATCAAGTATTTCAGGTTTCTTAAGAGGATGATCAGGCAAAGCATTAAGTAACTTGAGAAGCCTCCCCCAAGCTTGTGGGAGACTCTCTTCTTTAATTTGCATGAAGTTGTATATTTCCCTCAAAGCAGCTTGTTTCTTATGAGCAGGGAAATATTTAGCAGAGAAGTAATAAATCATATCCTGGGGAGTACGCACACAACCAGGATCAAGAGAATTAAACCATGTCTTAGCATCACCGCTTCATCCCACAATGCCGCTGAATCAAGATTGGACTAGTAACGGTAAGCATATTGAACAAAATCAACGCCCACAACTACTTTGTGTTCTACTCGTGCATAGTAACTACGCATAGACCTAGCTCATGATGCCACTGTTGGGGAACGTAGCAGAAATTCAAAATTTTCCTACGTGTCACCAAGATCTATCTATGGAGAAACCAGCAACAAGGGGAAGGAGAGTGCATCTACATACCCTTGTAGATCGCTAAGCAGAAGCGTTCAAGAGAACGGGGTTGAAGGAGTCGTACTCGTCGTGATCCAAATCACCGGAGATCCTAGTGCCGAACGGACGGCACCTCCGCGTTCAACACACGTACAGCCCGGTGACGTCTCCCATGCCTTGATCCAGCAAGGAGAGAGGGAGAGGTTGAGCAAGACTCCATCCAGCAACAGCACAATGGCGTGGTGGTGGTGGAGGAGTGTGGTACTCCAGCAGGGCTATGCCAAGCACCGCAAGAGACGAGGAGGGAGAGGGGTAGGGCTGCGCCAAGAAGGAGAGGAACTCATGTGTCTTGGGCAGCCCAAACCTTAAGTATATATAGGGGGAGGGGAGGGGCTGCGCCCCCACCTAGGGTTCCCTCCCTAGGGGTGGCGGCAGCCCCCAGATCCCATCTGGGTGGCGGCCAGGTGGAGGGGAGAGGGAGGCGCACCAGGCATGGGCCCTAAGGCCCATCTGCCCTTAGAGTTTGCCCCCCCTCCTCCCCTTAGGCGCCTTGGGCCCTTGTGGGGGCGCACCAGCCCACCTGGGGCTGGTCCCCTCCCACACTTGGCCCATGCAGCCCTCCGGGGCTTGTGGCCCCACTTGGTGGACCCCCGGGACCCTCCCGGTGGTCCCGGTACATTACCGATAAAACCCGAAACTTTTCTGGTGACCAAAATAGGACTTCCCATATATAAATCTTTACCTCTGGACCATTCCGGAACTCCTCGCGACGTCCGGGATCTCATCCGGGACTCCGAACAACATTCGGTAACCACGTATATCTATTCCTTATAACCCTATCGTCATCGAACCTTAAGTGTGTAGCCCCTACGGGTTCGAGAACCATGCAGACATGACCGAGACATTCTTCGGTCAATAACCAACAGCGGGATCTGGATACCCATGTTGGCTCCACATGTTCCACGATGATCTCATCGAATGAACCACGATGTCGAGGATTCGATCAATCCCGTATACAATTCCCTTTGTCTAGCGGTACGATACTTGCCCGAGATTCGATCGTCGGTATCCCGATACCTTGTTCAATCTCGTTACTGGCAAGTCTCTTTTACTCGTTCCGTAACACATCATCCCGTGATCAACTCCTTGATCACATTGTGCACATTATGATGATGTCCTACCGAGTGGGCCCAGAGATACCTCTCCGTCTACACGGAGTGACAAATCCCAGTCTTGATTCGTGCCAACCCAACAGACACTTTCGGAGATACCCGTAGTGCACCTTTATAGCCACCCAGTTACGTTGTGACGTTTGGCACACCCAAAGCATTCCTACGGTATCCGAGAGTTGCACAATCTCATGGTCTAAGGAAATGATACTTGACATTAGAAAAGTTTTAGGATACGAACTACACGATCTTTGTGCTAGGCTTAGGATTGGGTCTTGTCCATCACATCATTCTCCTAATGATGTGATCCCGTTATCAACGACATCCAATGTCCATGGTCAGGAAACCGTAACCATCTATTGATCAACGAGCTAGTCAACTAGAGGCTTACTAGGGACATGGTGTTGTCTATGTATCCACACATGTATCTGAGTTTCCTATCAATACAATTCTAGCATGGATAATAAACGATTATCATGAACAAGGAAATATGATAATCAATTTATTATTGCCTCTAGGGCATATTTCCAACAGTTTCCCACTTGCACTAGAGTCAATAATCCAGTTCACATCGATATGTGATCAACACTCAAGGTCACATCCCCATGTGACTAACACCCAAAGAGTTCTAGGTTTGATCATTTTATGCTTGTGATAGAGGTTTCAGTCAATGGGTCTGCAACATTTAGATCCGTATGTACTTCGCAAATCTCTATGTCATCTCCTAGATGCAGCTACCATGTTCTATTTGGAGCTATTCCAAATAACTGTTCTACTATATGAATCCAGTTTACTACTCAGAATAATCTGGATTAGTGTCAAAGTTTGCATCGGCATAACCCTTTACGACGAACTCTTTTACCACCTCCATAATCGAGAAAATTCCTTAGTCCACTAGTTACTAAGGATAACTTTGACCGCTGTCCTGTGATCCATTCTAGGATCACTCTTGTACCCTTGATTGACTCATGGCAAGGCACACTTCAGGTGCGGTACTCAGCATAGCATACTGTAGAGCCTACGTCTAAAGCATAGGGGACGACCTTCGTCCTTTCTCTCTATTCTGCCGCGGTCAGGTTTCGAGTCTTACTCAATGTTCACACCTTATAACACAGCCAAGAACTCCTTCTTTGCCGATCCATTTTGAACTCCTTCAAAATCTTGTCACGGTATGTATTCATTTGAAAGTACTATTAAGCATTTTGATCTATCCTTATAGATCTTAATGCTTAATACTCAAGTGGCCTAATCCAGGTTTTCCATTGAAAAACACTTTTCAAATAACTCTGCATGCTTTCCAGAAATTCTACATCATTTCCGATCAACAATATGTTAACAACATATACTCATCGGAAATTCTATAGTGCTCCCACTCACTTCTTTGGAAATACAAGTTTCTCATAAACTTTGTATAAACCCAAAATCTTTGATCATCATCAAAGCGTATATTCCAACTCCGAGATGCTTACTCCAGTCCTTAGAAGGATTGCTAGAGCTTTGCATACTTATTAGCATCTTTCAGGATTGACAAAACCTTCCGGTTGTATCACATACAACCTTCCCTCAAGAAAATCATCAAGGAAACAATGTTTTGACATCCTATCTGCAAGATTTCATAAATAATGCAGTGACTACTAATATAATTCCAACAGAATCTTAGCATCGCTACGAGTGAGAAAGTCTCACCGTAGTCAACTCCTTGAACTTGTCGGGAAACATCTTAACGACAAGTCGATCTTTCTTAATGGTGATACTTACCATCATTGTCCGTCTTCCTTTTAAAATCCATATGTACCTAACAGCCTTACGACCATCAAGTAGTTCTTCCAAAGTCTACACTTTGTTTTCATACATGGATCCTCTCTCGGATTTTATGGCCTCGAGCCATTTATCAGAATCCGGGCCCACCATCGCTTCTCCATAGCTCGTAGGTTCATTGTTGTCTAGCAACATGACTTCCAAGACAGGATTACGTACCACTCTGAAGTACTACGCATCCTTGTCATCCCACGAGGTTTGGTAGTGACTTGATTTGAAGTTTCATGATCACTATCATAAGCTTCCACTTCAATTGGTGTAGGTGCCACAGGAACAACTCCCTGTGCCCTGCCACACACTAGTTGAAGAGACGGTTCAATAACCTCATCAAGTCTCCACCATCCTCCCACTCAATTCTTTCGAGAGAAACTTTTCCTCGAGAAAGGACCCGATTCTAGAAACAATCCCTTATTGCTTTCGGATCTGAGACAGGGGGTATACCCAACTGTTTTGGGTGTCCTATGAAGATGCATTTATCCACTTTGGGTTCGAGCTTATCAGCCTGAAACTTTTTCACATAAGCATCGCAGCCCCAAACTTTTAAGAAATGACAGCTTAGGTTTCTCTAAACCATAATTCATACGGTGTCATCTCATCGGAATTACGTGGTGCCCTATTTAAAGTGAATGTGGTTGTCTCTAATGCCTAACCCATAAACTATCATGGTAATTCGATAAGAGACATCATGGTATGCATCATATCCAATAGGGTGCAGTTATGATGTTCGGACACACCATCACACTATGGTGTTCCAGGCTGTATTAGTTGTGAAACAATTTTCACAATGTCTTAATTCTGTGCCAAACTCGTAATTCAGATATTCATCTCTATGATCATTGAAGGAAATATGCCCTAGAGGCAATAATAAAGTTATTATTTATTTCCTTATATCATGATAAATGTTTATTATTCATGCTAGAATTGTATTAACCGGAAACATAATACATGTGTGAATACATAGACAAACAAAGTGTCACTAGCATGCCTCTACTTGACTAGCTCGTTAATAAAATATGGTTATGTTTCCTAACCATGAACAATGAGTTGTTATTTGATTAACGGGATCACATCATTAAGTGAATGATCTGATTGACATGACCCATTCCATTAGCTTAGCACCCGATCATTTAGTATGTTGCTATTGCTTTCTTCATGACTTATACATGTTCCTATAACTATGAGATTATGCAACTCCCGTTTACCGGAGGAACACTTTGGGTGCTACCAAACGTCACAACATAACTGGGTGATTATAAAGGAGTACTACAGGTGTCTCCAAAGGTACATGTTGGGTTGGCGTATTTCGAGATTAGGTTTTGTCACTCCGATTGTCGGAGAGGTATCTCTGGGCCCTCTCGGTAATGCACATCACTTAAGCCTTGCAAGCATTGCAACTAATGAGTTAGTTGCGGGATGATGTATTACAGAACGAGTAAAGAGACTTGCCGGCAACGAGATTGAACTAGGTATTGGAATACCGACGATCGAATCTCGGGCAAGTAACATACCGATGACAAAGGGAACGACGTATGTTGTTATGCGGTCTGACCGATAAAGATCTTCGTAGAATATGTAGGAGCCAATATGGGCATCCAGGTCCCGCTATTGGTTATTGACCGGAGGCGTGTCTCGGTCATGTCTACATTGTTCTCGAACCCATAGGGTCCGCACGCTTAAGGTTACGATGACAGTTATATTATGAGTTTATGCATTTTGATGTACCGAAGGTTGTTCGGAGTCCCGGATGTGATCACGGACATGACGAGGAGTCTCGAAATGGTCGAGACATAAAGATTGATATATTGGAAGCCTATGTTTGGATATCGGAAGTGTTCCGGGTGAAATCGGGATTTTACCGGAGTACCGGGAGGTTACCGGAACCCCCCGGGAGCTATATGGGCCATGATGGGCCTTAGTGGAAAAGAGAAGAGGCAGCCCCTCATGGGCCGCGCGCCCCTCCCCTCCCTTGGTCCGAATAGGACAAGGAGAGGGGGCCGGCCCCTCTCTTTCTTTTTCCCCCTCCGCGAATCCTATTCCAACTAGGATTGGGGGGAGGGGGGATCCTACTCCCAGAGGGAGTAGGACTCTCCTGGCATGCCCTCCTTGGCCGGCCAGCCTCCCCCCTTTAGTCCTTTATATACGGAGGCAGGGGCACCCCAGAGACACACAAGTTGATCCACGTGATCTTTTCCTTAGCCGTGTGTGGCGCCCCAGCCACCATAGTCCTCGATAATATTGTAGCGGAGTTTAGGCGAAGGCCTGCTGCAGTAGTACATCAAGATCGTCACCACGCCGTCGTGCTGATGGAACTCTTCCCTGACACTTTGCTGGATCAGAGTCCGGGGATCGTCATCGAGCTGAACGTGTGCTAAAACTCGGAGGTGCCGTAGTTTCGGTGCTTGATCGGTCGGGCCGTGAAGACGTACGACTACATCAACCAAATGCTTCCGTTGTCGATCTACTAGGTATGTAGATCATACTCTCCCCTCTCGTTGCTATGCATCACATGATCTTGCGTGTGCGTAGGAAATTTTTTGAAATTACTACGTTCCCCAACAGTGGCATCCGAGCCTAGGTTTTATATGTTGATGTTATATGCACGAGTAGAACACAAGTGAGTTGTGGGTGATATAAGTCATACTGCTTACCAGCATGTCATACTTTGGTTCGGCGGTATTGTTGGATGAAGCGGCCCAGACCGACATTACGCGTACGCTTACGCGAGACCGGTTCTCCCGACGTGCTTTGCACAGAGGTGGCTTGTGGGTGACAGTTTCTCCAACTTTAGTTGAACTGAGTATGGCTACGCCCGGTCCTTGTGAAGGTTAAAACAGCACCAACTTGACAAACTATCGTTGTGGTTTTGATGCGTAGGTAAGATTGGTTCTTGCTTAAGCCCGTAGCAGCCACGTAAAACTTGCAACAACAAAGTAGAGAACGTCTAACTTGTTTTCGCAGGGCATGTTGTGATGTGATATGGTCAAGACATGATGCTGATTTTTATTGTATGAGATGATCATGTTTTGTAACCGAGTTATCGGCAACTGGCAGGAGCCATATGGTTGTCGCTTTATTGTATGTAATGCAATCGCGCTGTAATGCTTTACTTTATCACTAAACGGTAGCGATAGTCGTGGAAGCACAAGCTTGGCAAGACGACAACGATGCTACGATGGAGATCAAGGTGTCGCGCCGGTAACGATGGTGATCACGACGGTGCTTTGGAGATGGAGATCACAAGCACAAGATGATGATAGCCATATCATATCACTTTTATTGATTGCATGTGATGTTTATCTTATATGCATCTTATCTTGCTTTGATTGATGGTAGCATTATAAGATGATCTCTCACTAAATTATCAAGAAGTGTTCTCCCTGAGTATGCACCGTTGCGAAAGTTCTTTGTGCTGAGACACCACGTGATGATCGGGTGTGATAGGCTCTACGTTCAAATACAATGGGTGCAAAACACTTGCACACGTGGAATACTCAGGTTATACTTGACGAGCCAAGCATATACAGATATGGCCTCGGAACACAGAGACCGAAAGGTCGAGCGTGAATCATATAGTAGATATGATCAACATAGTGATGTTCACCAATGAAACTACTCCATCTCACGTGATGATCGGACATGGTTTAGTTGATTTGGATCACGTAATCACTTAGAGGATTAGAGGGATGTCTATCTAAGTGGGAGTTCTTTAAGTAAATTAACTGAACCTAAATTTATCATGAAACTTAGTACCTGATAAGTATCTTGCTTGTTTATGCTTGTTTCTAGATAGATGGGTCGTGTTGTTGTTCCGTTGAATTTTAATGCGTTCCTTGAGAAAGAAAAGTTGAAAGATGATGGTAGCAATTACACGGACTGGGTCCGTAACTTGAGGATTATCCTCATTGCTGCACAGAAGAATTACGTCCTGGAAGCACCGCTGGGTGCCAGGCCTGCTGCTGGAGCAACACCAGATGTTATGAACGTCTGGCAGAGAAAAGCTGATGACTACTCAATAGTTCAGTGTGCCATGCTTTACGGCTTAGAATCGGGACTTCAACGACATTTTGAACGTCATGGAGCATATGAGATGTTCTAGGAGTTGAAGTTAATATTTCAAGCAAATGCCCGGATTGAGAGATATGAAGTCTCCAATAAGTTCTATAGCTGCAAGATGGAGGGGAACAGTTCTGTTAGTGAGCATATACTCAAAATGTCTGGGTATAATAATCACTTGATTCAATTGGGAGTTAATCTTCCAGATGATTGCGTCATCGACAGAATTCTCCAATCACTGCCACCAAGCTACAAGAGCTTCGTGATGAACTATAATATGCAAGGGAT
Source organism: Triticum dicoccoides (assembly GCF_002162155.2). NCBI lineage: Eukaryota > Viridiplantae > Streptophyta > Magnoliopsida > Poales > Poaceae > Triticum > Triticum dicoccoides. The sequence continues at coordinate 595,311,747 of NC_041380.1, read as the reverse complement.
GAATAAGACTATTCCCGAGCTCTTCGCGATGCTGAAAGCTGCGGAGGTAGAAATCAAGAAGGAGCATCAAGTGTTGATGGTCAACAAGACCACTAGTTTCAAGAAAAAGGGCAAAGGAAAGAAGAAGGGGAACTTCAAAAAGAACGGCAAGCAAGTTGCTACTCAAGAGAAGAAACCCAAACCTGGACCTAAGCCTGAAACTGAGTGCTTCTATTGCAAGCAGACTGGTCACTGGAAGCGGAACTGCCCCAAGTATTTGGCGGATAAGAAGGATGGCAAGGTGAACAAAGGTATATGTGATATACATGTTATTGATGTGTACCTTACTAATGCTCGCAGTAGCACCTGGGTATTTGATACTGGTTATGTTGCTAATATTTGCAACTCGAAACAGGGACTACGGATTAAGCGAAGATTGGCTAAGGATGAGGTGACGATGCGCGTGGGAAACGGTTCCAAAGTCGATGTGATCGCAGTCGGCACGCTATCTCTACATCTACCTTCGGGATTAATATTAGACCTAAATAATTGTTATTTGGTGCCAGCGTTAAGCATGAACATTATATCTGGATCTTGTTTGATGCGAGACGGTTATTCATTTAAATCAGAGAATAATGGTTGTTCTATTTATCTGAGTAATATCTTTTATGGTCATGCACCCTTGAAGAGTGGTCAATTCTTGTTGAATCTCGATAGTAGTAACACACATATTCATAATGTTGAAGCCAAAAGATGCAGAGTTGATAATGATAGTGCAACTTATTTGTGGCACTGCCGTTTAGGTCATATCGGTGTAAAGCGCATGAAGAAACTCCATACGGATGGACTTTTGGAACCACTTGATTATGAATCACTTGGTACTTGCGAACCGTGCCTCATGGGCAAGATGACCAAAATGCCGTTCTCCGGTACTATGGAGAGAGCAACAGATTTGTTGGAAATCATACAGACAGATGTATGTGGTCCGCTGAATATTGAGGCTCGTGGCGGATATCGTTATTTTCTCACCTTCACAGATGATTTGAGCAGATATGGGTATATCTACTTAATGAAACATAAGTCTGAAACATTTGAAAAGTTCAAAGAATTTCAGAGTGAAGTTGAAAATCATCATAACAAGAAAATAAAGTTTCTACGATCTGATCGTGGAGGAGAATATTTGAGTTACGAGTTTGGTGTACATTTGAAAAATTGTGGAATAGTTTCGCAACTCACGCCACCCGGAACACCACAGCGTAATGGTGTGTCCGAACGTCGTAATCGTACTTTACTAGATATGGTGCGATCTATGATGTCTCTTACTGATTTATCGCTATCGTTTTGGGGGTACGCTCTAGAGACGTCCGCATTCACATTAAATAGGGCACCATCAAAATCCGTTGAGACGACGCCTTATGAACTGTGGTTTGGCAAGAAACCAAAGTTGTCGTTTTTGAAAGTTTGGGGCTGTGATGCTTATGTGAAAAAGCTTCAACCTGATAAGCTCGAACCCAAATCGGAGAAATGTGTCTTCATAGGATATCCAAAGGAGACTATTGGATACACCTTCTATCACAGATCCGAAGGCAAGACTTTTGTTGCTAAATTCGGAAACTTTCTAGAGAAGGAGTTTCTCTCGAAAGAAGTGAGTGGGAGGAAAGTAGAACTTGACGAGGTAACTGTACCTACTCCCTTATTGGAAAGTAGTACATCACAAAAAACTGTTTCTGTGACACCTACACCAGTTAGTGAGGAAGCTAATGATGATGATCATGAAACTTCAGAACAAGATACAACTGAACCTCGTAGATCAACCAGAGTAAGATCCGCACCAGAGTGGTACGGTAATCCCGTTCTGGAAGTCATGCTACTAGATCATGATGAACCTACGAACTATGAAGAAGCGATGGTGAGCCCAGATTCCGCAAAGTGGCTTGAAGCCATGAAATCTGAGATGGGATCCATGTATGAGAACAAAGTATGGACTTTGGTTGACTTGCCCGATGATCGGCGAGCAATTGAGAATAAATGGATCTTCAAGAAGAAGACTGACGCTGACGGTAATATTACTGTCTAGAAAGCTCAACTTGTCGCAAAAGGTTTTCGGCAAGTTCAAGGGGTTGACTACGATGAGACCTTCTCACCCGTAGCGATGCTTAAGTCTGTCCGAATCATGTTAGCAATTGCCGCATTTTATGATTATGAAATTTGGCAGATGGATGTCGAAACTGCATTCCTAAATGGATTTCTGGAAGAAGAGTTGTATATGATGCAACCAGAAGGTTTTGTCGATCCAAAGAGAGCTAACAAAGTGTGCAAGCTCCAGCGATCCATTTATGGACTGGTGCAAGCCTCTCGGAGTTGGAATAAACGTTTTGATAGTGTGATCAAAGCATTTGGTTTTATACAGACTTTTGGAGAAGCCTGTATTTACAAGAAAGTGAGTGGGAGCTCTGTAGCATTTCTGATATTATATGTGGATGGCATATTACTAATTGGAAATGATGTAGAATTTCTGGATAACATAAAGGGATACTTGAATAAAAGTTTTTCAATGGAAGACCTCGGTGAAGCTGCTTACATATTAGGCATTAAGATCTATAGAGATAGATCAAGACGCTTAATTGGACTTTCACAAACCACATACCTTGACAAAGTTTTTGAAGAAGTTCAAAATGGATCAAGAAAAGAAAGGGTTCTTGCCTGTGTTACAAGGTGTGAAGTTGAGTAAGACTCAATGCCCGACCACTGCAGAAGATAGAGAGAATATGAAAGATGTTCCCTATGCATCAGCCATAGGATCTATCATGTATGCAATGCTGTGTACCAGACCTGATGTGTGCCTTGCTATAAGTCTAGCAGGGAGGTACCAAAGTAATCCAGGAGTGGATCACTGGACAGCGGTCAAGAACATCCTGAAATACCTGAAAAGGACTAAGGATATGTTTCTCGTATAAGGTTACGTTGATGCAAGCTTTGACACTGATCCATACGATTCTAAATCGCAAACCGGATACGTGTTTACATTAAATGGTGGGGCTGTAAGTTGATGCAGTTCTAAACAAAGCGTTGTAGCGGGATCTACATATGAAGCGGAGTACATAGCAGCAAATGAAGGAGTCTGGATGAAGGAGTTCATATCCGATCTAGGTGTCATACCTAGTGCATCAGGTCCAATGAAAATCTTTTGTGACAATACTGGTGCAATTGCCTTGGCAAAAAATCCAGATTTCACAAGAGAACCAAGCACATCAAGAGACGCTTCAATTCCATCCGGGATCTAGTCCAGGTGGGAGACATAGAGATTTGCAAGATACATACGGATCTGAATGTTGCAGACCCGTTGACTAAGCCTCTTCCACGAGCAAAACATGATCAGCACCAAGGCTCCATGGGTGTGAGAATCATTACTGTGTAATCTAGATTATTGACTCTAGTGCAAGTGGGAGACTGAAGGAAATATGCCCTAGAGGCAATAATAAAGTTATTATTTATTTCCTAATATCATGATAAATGTTTATTATTCATGCTAGAATTGTATTAACCGGAAACATAATACATGTGTGAATACATAGACAAACAAAGTGTCACTAGTATGCCTCTACTTGACTAGCTCGTTAATCAAAGATGGTTATGTTTCCTAACCATGAACAATGAGTTGTTATTTGATTAACGGGATCACATCATTAAGTGAATGATCTGATTGACATGACCCATTCCATTAGCTTAGCACCCGATCGTTTAGTATGTTGCTATTGCTTTCTTCATGACTTATACATGTTCCTATAACTATGAGATTATGCAACTCCCGTTTACCGGAGGAACACTTTGGGTGCTACCAAACGTCACAACGTAACTGGGTGATTATAAAGGAGTACTACAGGTGTCTCCAAAGGTACATGTTGGGTTGGCGTATTTCGAGATTAGGTTTTGTCACTCCGATTGTCGGAGAGGTATCTCTGGGCCCTCTCGGTAATGCACATCACTTAAGCCTTGCAAGCATTACAACTAATGAGTTAGTTGCGGGATGATGTATTAAAGAACGAGTAAAGAGACTTGCCGGCAACGAGATTGAACTAGGTATTGGAATACCGACGATCGAATCTCGGGCAAGTAACATACCGATGACAAAGGGAACGACGTATGTTGTTATGCGGTCTGACCGATAAAGATCTTCGTAGAATATGTAGGAGCCAATATGGGCATCCAAGTCCCGCTATTGGTTATTGACAGGAGACGTGTCTCGGTCATGTCTACATTGTTCTCGAACCCGTAGGGTCCGCACGCTTAAGGTTATGATGACAGTTATATTATGAGTTTATGCATTTTGATGTACCGAAGGTTGTTCGGAGTCCTAGATGTGATCACGGACATGATGAGGAGTCTCGAAATGGTCGAGACATAAAGATTGATATATTGGAAGCCTATGTTTGGATATCGGAAGTGTTCCGGGTTAAATCGGGATTTTACCGGAGTACCGGGAGGTTACCGGAACCCCCCGGGAGCTATATGGGCCATGATGGGCCTTAGTGGAAAAGAGAATAGGCAGCCCCTCATGGGACGCGCGCCCCTCCCCTCCCTTGGTCCGAATAGGACAAGGAGAGGGGGCCGGCCCCTCACTCTCTTTTCCCCCCTCCACGAATCCTATTCCAACTAGGATTGGGGGGGGGGGATCCTACTCCCAGAGGGAGTAGGACTCTCCTGGTGCGCCCTCCTTGGCCGGCCAGCCTCCCCCCTTTAGTCCTTTATATACGGAGGCAGGGGCACCCCAGAGACACACAATTTGATCCATGTGATCTTTTCCTTAGCCGTGTGCGGCGCCCCAGCCACCATAGTCCTCGATAATATTATAGCGGAGTTTAGGCGAAGCCCTGCTGCAGTAGTACATCAAGATCGTCACCACGCCGTCGTGTGACGGAACTCTTCCCTGACACTTTGCTGGATCGGAGTCCGGGGATCGTCATCGAGCTGAACGTGTGCTAAAACTCGGAGGTGCCGTAGTTTCGGTGCTTGATCGGTCGGGCCGTGAAGACGTACGACTACATCAACCAAATGCTTCCGTTGTCGATCTACTAGGTATGTAGATCATACTCTCCCCTCTCGTTGCTATGCATCACATGATCTTGCGTGTGCGTAGGATTTTTTTGAAATTACTACGTTCCCCAACAATCATATCATAGATATTTTATCCTCTTGTCACGACGATCTTTCAACTTCACCCTGAAATTACTTGAACCTTTCAATAATTCAGACTCGTGATTCATCAAGTAAATATACTCAACATCTACTCAAATCATCTGTGAAGTAAGAACATAACGATATCCACTATACGCCTCAGCACTCATTGGACTGCACACATCAAAATGTATTACTTCCAACAAGTTGCTTTCTAGTTCCATTTTACTGAAAACGAGGCTTTCAGTTATCTTGCCCATGTGGTATGATTTGCATGTCTCATGTCTCAAGTGATTCAAAATCAGGTGAGTCCAAATGGTCCATTTGCATGGAGTTTCTTCATGCATATACACCAATTGACATGGTTCGCATGTCTCAAACTTTTCAAAAACGAGTGAGCCCAAAGATCCATCAATATGGAGCTTCTTCATGTGTTTTATACCGATATGACTTACGTGGCAGTGCCACAAGTAGGTGGTACTATCATTACTATCTTATATCTTTTGGCATGAACATGTGTATCACTACGATCGAGATTCAATAAACCATTCATTTTAGGTGCAAGACCATTGAAGGTATTATTCAAATAAACAGAGTAACCATTATTCTCCTTAAATGAATAACCGTATTGCGATAAACATAATCCAATCATGTCTATGCTCAACGCAAACATCAATCTCGATGGTAGAGGGAGCGTGCGATGCTTGATCACATCAAGCTTGGGAAAAACTTCCAACACATATCGCCAGCTCACCTTTAGCTAGTCTCCGTTTACTCTGCAACCTTTTATTTCGAGTTTACTAACACTTAGCAACCGAACCGGTATCTAATACCATGGTGCTACTAGGAGTACTAGTAAAGTACACATTAACACAATGTATATCCAATATACTTCTATCGACCTTGCCAGCCTTCTCATCTACCAAGTATCTAGGGTAATTCTGCTCCAGTGTCTGTTCCCCTTATTACAGAAGCACTTAGTCTCGGGTTTGGGTTCAACCTTGGGTTTCTTCACTAGAGCAGCAGCTGATTTGCCGTTTCATGAAGTATCCCCTTTTGCCCTTGCCTTTCTTGAAACTAGTGGTTTCACCAACCATCAACAATTGATGCTCCTTCTTGATTTCTACTTTTGTGGTGTCAAACATCGTGAATATCTCAAGGATCATCATATATGTCCCTGATATATTATAGTTCATCACGAAGCTCTAGCAGCTTGGTGGTAATGAGTTCGGAGAAACATCACTATCTCATCTGGAAGATCAACTCCCACTCGATTCAAATGATTGTTGTACTCAGACAATCTGAGCACAAGCTCAACAATTGAGCTTTTCTCCCTTAGTTTGCAGGCTAAGAAAATCATCGGAGGTCTTATACCTCTTGACGTGGGCATGAGCCTGAAATCCCAATTTCAGCCCTCGAAACATCTCATATGTTTCGCGACGTTTCAAAAACGTCTTTGGTGCCTCAATTCTAAACCATTTAGCATTACGCACTGAACTATCATGTAGTCATCAAAACGTGTATGTCGGATGTTCGCAACATCCACAGACGACGTTCGAGGTTCAGCACACTGAGCGATGCATTAAGGACATAAGCCTTCTACTGTCTGCATAATTGCTACTATCAACTTTCAACTAATTTTTCTCTAGGAACATATTTAAACAGTAGAACTGAAGCGCGAGCTACGACATAATTTGCGAAGACCTTTTGACTATGTTCAGGATAATTAAGTTCATCTTATGAACTCCCACTCAGATAGACATCCCTCTAGTCATCTAAGTGATTACATGATTCGAGTCAACTAGGCCGTGTCCGATCATCATGTGAGACGGACTAGTCAACATCGGTGAACATCTTCATGTTGATCGTATCTACCATACGACTCATGCTCGACCTTTCGGTCTCTTGTGTTCCGAGGCCATGTCTGTATATGCTAGGCTTGTCAAGTTAACCTAAGTGTTTTGCATGTGTTCCGAGGCCATGCCTGTACATGCTAGGCTCGTCAACACCCGTTGTATTCGAACATAAGAATCTATCACACCCGATCATCACGTGAAACGACGAACTTTCGCAACGGTGCACAGTTAGGGGGAACACTTTCTTGAAATTTTAATAAGGGATCATCTTATTTACTACCGTCGTTCTAAGCAAATAAGATGTATAAACATGATAAACATCACATGCAATCAAATAGTGACATGATATGGCCAATATCATATTGCTCCTTTTGATCTCCATCTTCGGGGCTCCATGATCATCATCGTCACCGGCATGACACCATGATCTCCATCATCATGATCTCCATCATCGTGTCTTCATGAAGTTGTCTCGCCAACTATTACTTCTACTACTACAGCTAACGGTTAGCAATAAAGTAAAGTAATTACATGACGTTTATATTGACACGCAGGTCATAAATAAATTAAGACAACTCCTATGGCTCCTGCCGGTTGTCATACTCATCGACATGCAAGTCGTGATTCCTATTACAAGAACATGATCAATCTCATACATCACATATATCATTCATCACATCCTTTTGGCCATATCACATCACATGGCGTACCCTGCAAAAACAAGTTAGACGTCCTCTAATTGTTGTTTGCATGTTTTACGTGGATGCTATGGGTTTCTAGCAAGAACGTTTCTTACCTACACAAAAACCACAACGTGATATGCCAATTGCTATTTACCCTTCATAAGGACCCTTTTCATCGAATCCGATACGACTAAAGTGGGAGAGACAGACACCCGCTAGCCACCTTATGCAACTAGTGCATGTCAGTCGGTGGAACCAATCTCACGTAAGAGTACGTGTAAGGTTGGTCCGGGCCGCTTCATCCCACAATGCCGCCGAATCAAGATTGGACTCGTAACGGTAAGCATATTGAACAAAATCAACGCCCACAACTACTTTGTGTTCTACTCGTGCATAGTAACTACGCATAGACCTAGCTCATGATGCCACTGTTGGGGAACGTAGCAGAAATTCAAAATTTTCCTACGTGTCACCAAGATCTATCTATGGAGAAACCAGCAACGAGGGGAAGGAGAGTGCATCTACATACCCTTGTAGATCGCTAAGCGGAAGCGTTCAAGAGAACGGGGTTGAAGGAGTCGTACTCGTCGTGATCCAAATCACCGGAGATCCTAGTGCCGAACGGACGGCACCTCCGCGTTCAACACACGTACAACCCGGTGACGTCTCCCATGCCTTGATCCAGCAAGGAGAGAGGGAGAGGTTGAGGAAGACTCCATCCATCAGCAGCACAACGGCGTGGTGGTGGTGGAGGAGCGTGGTACTCCAGCAGGGCTACGCCAAGCACCGCAAGAGACGAGGAGGGAGAGGGGTAGGGTTGTGCCAAGAAGGAGAGGAACTCATGTGTCTTGGGCAGCCCAAACCTTAAGTATATATAGGGGGAGGGGAGGGGCTGCGCCCCCACCTAGGGTTCCCTCCCTAGGGGTGGCGGCAGCCCCCAGATCCCATCTGGGTGGCGGCCAGGTGGAGGGGAGAGGGAGGCGCACCAGGCATGGGCCCTAAGGCCCATCTGCCCTTAGGGTTTGCCCCCCCTCCTCCCCTTAGGCGCCTTGGGCCCTTGTGGGGGGGGGGGGGCACCAGCCCACCCGGGGCTGGTCCCCTCCCACACTTGGCCCATGCAGCCCTCCGGGGCTTGTGGCCCCACTTGGTGGACCCCCGGGACCCTCCCGGTGGTCCCGGTACGTTACCGATAAAACCCGAAACTTTTCCAGTGACCAAAATAGGACTTCCCATATATAAATCTTTACCTCTGGACCATTCCGGAACTCCTCGTGACGTCCGGGATCTCATCCGGGACTCCGAACAACATTCGGTAACCACGTATATCTATTCCTTATAACCCTATCATCATCGAACCTTAAGTGTGTAGACCCTACGGGTTCGGGAACCATGCAGACATGACCGAGACGTTCTTCGGTCAATAACCAACAGCGGGATCTGGATACCATGTTGGCTCCCACATGTTCCACGATGATCTCATCGGATGAACCACGATGTCGAGGATTCGATCAATCCCGTATACAATTCCCTTTGTCTAGCGGTACGATACTTGCCCGAGATTCGATCGTCGGTATCCCGATACCTTGTTCAATCTCGTTACTGGCAAGTCTCTTTTACTCGTTCCGTAACACATCATCCCGCGATCAACTCCTTGATCACATTGTGCATATTATGATGATGTCCTACCGAGTGGGCCCAGAGATACCTCTCCGTCTACACGGAGTGACAAATCCCAGTCTCGATTCGTGCCAACCCAACAGACACTTTCGGAGATACCCGTAGTGCACCTTTATAGCCACCCAGTTATGTTGTGACGTTTGGCACACCCAAAGCATTCCTACGGTATCCGGGAGTTGCACAATCTCATGGTCTAAGGAAATGATACTTGACATTAGAAAAGCTTTAGCATACGAACTACACGATCTTTGTGCTAGGCTTAGGATTGGGTCTTGTCCATCACATCATTCTCCTAATGATGTGATCCCGTTATCAACGACATCCAATGTCCATGGTCAGGAAACCGTAACCATTTATTGATCAACGAGCTAGTCAACTAGAGGCTTACTAGGGACATGGTGTTGTCTATGTATCCACACATGTATCTGAGTTTCCTATCAATACAATTCTAGCATGGATAATAAACGATTATCATGAACAAGAAAATATAATAATCAATTTATTATTGCCTCTAGGGCATATTTCCAACACTCATTTTTGGATCGGGACGAATGCCTTTAGCCGCTCGAATCGAGACTAATGCTCATATTAGTCCCGGTTTGTAATGCAACTGGGACTAATGTGTATATTGAGCTGTGACCAAAGTCCTGTTTTCTACTAGTGTTGGTGTAATATGATTCTCACAAAAGTAGTGTTAAATTTCAATGTCTGATGATCCGTAGGAGGCTAGAGATGGGTTCAGCCGCCCGCGATGAAGGAGAGCATAGCATGGTCGTGGGGACTGAGCAGCGCTGAGGTTCAGAGATTGTGAATCGAACCGCAGTAAGCCCGCAACACTAGTAGTGACAAATCAGAATAGAGAATTATGTACTCCGTATCAAGATTCATATTTGAAAGTTCATTCAGACTATATTGGTGTTGTATAGAGTTATAAATGATGTATTATTTGAGGAAACATTGATTATTATTATTTTTACCACCATGTGGAACACATGCATGCCTTGTATTTTGGGATGGCAAGAGCCAAGAGTACACCTTTGAGTCTTTAATTAACCGTAAATGGGATATAGAGCCATTACACTCACAAATACTTGCTCCGTTCCAAAATAAGTGTTGTAAATTTGTTTAGATATGGATGTATCTAGATGTAAAGTTAAATCTACGTACATCCATATTTAAATAAATCTACTACGCTTACTTTATAACGCGGGACAAATATATAAATGATGCATTGCGCGCATGCATGTATGCATTTAAGGCCTCTTTTGGTTCATAGGGTAGGAAAATCATAGAAATAGGAAAGTCATAGGAAATGAGATGACATGTATCTCAAATCCTATGAGTAGGAATAGGAAAAGGGATGCTTTTTGATTCACATCATAGGATTTTTTCCATTGAGTCTAGGCTAATGTTTATTTTCCTATGAAATGTGGAGGATAGGAAGAATTCCTCCACATGAATAGGATTCCATTCCTACAAACCAAATGGCTCTAAAGGAATTTTTCCTATAGAAATCCTATCATATGAAATTCCTATAAGATTCCTCTAAACCAAAACCAAAGCAGGCCTTAAGGGCCGGTGATTCTCATGGCAGTGGTGGTTGCATCGATCGAAAGGGTCTTCACGCTGACATGCACGTTCCACTACTAGAAGGGTAGCGATAGTGATGGCAGTGGTGGTTGCATCGCAAGGGCTTGCACGCTGACATATTCCACTAGAAGGGCAGCGATAGTGATGAGCTCACCGCCGCTGCCAAGCTGCTTGGCATGAGAGTACGCGCTGCACCGGTGGCCTGCGTAGCATAGTATCTCGATCCACACCTGGGCGATGAGCTCCGGCATTATTGCAGCACAAGGCATGCCTGGCATCCCGTTGTGGATCAGCTCTGCGGCAAGCCTACATCCACGGTGCAATGTAAGGTCCAGCCGATAGGCCTTTTGCCTGTCTTGTGCATCACCCAGACTAGTGTCAAACGGGATGATATCAGACAGGTTCGGCTGCTTGGGCTTGTTCTCCAGAACAGTGTCGAACGGCATATTAGACGACAGTCTCGCCTCCTCCTCAGCCTCCTCCCTGTAGTACCGCAGCAGCAAGTTGGCCAGATCCTCAGCTGAGCTGCACACTACACCAACCAACTCATAGCAGGAATTAGCATACATCCCACGGTCAACAGGGGCAGGCAGCATGTAGGGACGTGAGGCAAGAAGGAAGAGCATGTAATTGGAGAGCGCCTCCACCGCCTCGACGAGATCAACCTGCTGCTGCTGCCTCTGTGCGTCGTCGCCGCCTTGACCACTGGCTGCATTTGTTTGCTCCGGCTTCTCCTTTTTGTACCAAAAGAGATAGATGTTGGTGCCGATGTGCCATGTAAGGATGGTCTGCTCCAAGGACCTTTTGGGGTCCAAGCTCCATTCCAGTTCCTCATACAGTCCCTTGCTCTTCAGGGCCGCCAGGCCCCTTGAGTTAGCGATGTGATCTTCATCTGTTGGAAGGACGCTGCGACTCAGCACATGGTTGACCAGCAGCTGCTTGATGAATGCCGAGACAGGGATGGAGGAGCAGTATGCCAGCGTGTTCCACGGGTCCTCAAATCCCATCCATCTCGCGATTTTGCTCATTCGGCCCACCCTACTGCCAACGCACAACTGAAGCAGGTTGTGCTGCCCCATGGAGCCGGACCAATACCTTCCTCTCCATTCTGCTGCATGCACAAACCGGCGGACAGATGTAATCCCACGACCAAGCAAGATCCTCATACTTCTTTCTTCCTCTCCTGGCCTAGTGAAATCCCTCCTCGGCTTTAGCAGGAACGAACTTGTCCAGCTCGAGAACATTGCCTTAATACTTGACATGACCTCCAAAACGAGAGCCCCAATAAGCAGGACATAACTGATAGCAATGTCTACTTTACTGTAACTCCCAGCAGCCATATGATGATGATGATGATGATCACCCAGAAGTGAAAGATAAAACAACAACAATGCCACGGCTGTGCCCGGCAACGAGATGACACGGACGCAGAGGCCACACCAACTGTGCACCACCTCAGTCTTTGTAAACAAGACATCGTGCATCAAGGAGAGCTGCATCTCAACCACCTCCTCCAAAGCATGCTTATCTACATCATGAAACCGCAACTCTTCATCCTGCAGCATGCTCATAAGGAATTTCTTAGGAACAGCCAGGAAGAGGTGAGCATCCAACAGGTAATCTTCCTTATTCGGGCTGCAACTTTTGGACGGTATGGTCCGGTAATGGGATCCCGAGGCGTAAAATAGAGGTTGATAGTTGCCTCCCTGCTCTGAGGTACTACCAGCACACTTGAGTGCCCACACTCTCTCTCCATACTTGGCAACACCAACCACAAACATCAACATGGTGGCTGCCCGGAGGAGCCCGCTGGTAAGGATGGAAGACGCATAGACGACATATGTAGCTGCAGCCACCTGCACAGCAAGAGTCTGCAGGTGGCGCAGCCACAGCTTGTTGTCTTCGATGCTGTAGGCGGTGATGTTGTCTTGCCCACCAAGGTGCAGAAGGAGGAAAGGCGCCCAAAACGCCACCAGCTCATGCTCCGGTGATCTGCTCATCACAGACATGTGTCCCAGCACGTAGATTGCCGTAGCATCGGCCATCATGTACGCTGACCACACAAAGGCCCTTAGCACGCCGGAGTCGATGCGCCGGCGGAGCTCTGCCATGACGAGGAGCATGATCTGGAGGGAGAAGCTGAGCAGCACCAGCACCTGGATGCCCCATTCTTTCCATAGATGCAGTACTTGCCCTGTCCCTGCCCCTGCTCCTGCCATCGATGTCCCGCCTGGAATGGATGGATTCATCGAGTAGTAAGAGTTACGGGCAAAACCAGAGAGAGAAGTGCTACAATACTAGTCTAGCTACGTTAACAGCATGCGTGCCCACAGTCACAAGCTGAGATATATAGCAAAATATAACGTTTATCATGGTTGGGGATTTTAGGAGCCGTTGAATCAAGTCAATCTAACGGTGAAAATAAAATAAGTACTAGGAAGTACTAAAAAAAGTACTGGAAATAATGATTTACCAGTAATAAAATATTATTTTATTTGATTTAGCTGTGTGCTTGATCAAACAGATAGAAATAATTTTAGTGGGAGTACTCGAAAAGTACTGAGAAGTACTCGCCAATCAACGGAGAAGCGTCCATGCATGGTAGCGCAAGCTAAACAAGCAATTGGCCGGATCCCTTCTAAAGAAACTAGCAAGTGGCGCTGCGCTAGACGATAGATGCGAATTAAGTTATTTCTTTAAAATGAATTCTTATATAGGGCAAGGATTCAATGGTGAAAAGAGTTCTTACATATGAACGGTGTGAACAATAGGAACTAATGAGTGGTAAAAAAAATCAAAGACCATATATACCTGTCAATATAGATTATGAAAGGGGTGTGTACGACACAAATGGTTATATATAGAGTAACTGCTCACTGGAACTTTATAGGCATATGTTCAAACGTCTATGACTTCAGCTTCACCAGAGAATGGATTTGTTCTGGAAGCCTTGCCCTCACTGGAGGAGCACACATGTCGAGATCTATGTCGCTGCCGATGTTGTTGATTTGTGTGTATTGTACCATTCTTTACCCCTAGCATATGCTGTTGACGTTCAAACTTTTTACACAGTTGATGTTCTGGAAAAAAAACTTTTCCCCAGTGGAAGCATATCTTTCACGTCCATTAGTTCATTTTCATGTAAAAGCATGTACATTCTTGGCAAAAAAGAAAGAAACTGTGCGTGGTCTGAGATATATTTCATTGTCCCTCCGAAATGAGCAATACTATTATACAACTGAAAGTAGGTTTGAAGGATTGAAACTCTATCGGGATTAATGTCCATTCTTGTTATGTTTGTCTATGTCAGTGAGTATACAGTGGCTCTCTCTGTCTTCCCCAAAGTGCAGGGGAGAGGGCGGGCGCATGACAGTAGTAATAAGCAGATGGCTTTTTTGCTTACCTTGCGCCAAGGAGGGAGGAGGGGTTGCTTCAGTCGTGGTCACCGTCCGGTGTCCAGCACCTCGCCCTTGCTCCCCTCCTTGGACAATGCGTACGCCCAAATCTGAAGAGAAGAGGAACGAACAGGGCGTCGGCGTCAGTCAGCCAGCCTCTTGGATGCGCGCGCGTACAGGGAGGTGCTTACTGAGCGGGGCGATGTGGATGTGGAGAAGTAGACGCAGGTGGCGAGGAGAAGCCGGCGACAAGGCCGATGCTCAAGCTGCGCGGCGCGACGGTGCGGCTCAAGGCCTCTGCTCCTCTCCCCTCCTCTACTTGCTCTACAGTACAGGGAGTGCCTCTGCTCTGCTCCTCTCTCCCGCTTGCTCTGCTCTGTTTTCACTCTGTTGGCGGCGAGAGAGAGCGTGACCTCACGTGCTTATTACAGCGCTGAAGCAGGAAGCAGCGGCACAGTATGAACCACTATGTTGCAACTCAATTCTACTACCAAACCTTTTAAAAATAATACTAGTACCTTATAAATTCATACTACTGGACTACGAATGCTGGCAATGCAAGTATATAATATGCAACTGTATTCACAGTGAAATGAAACATCCATTGATAGGACAGCGAGCACATGAAGCTAGGGCAGGATCTGGTTTTATTTGGCTAACCATCCTGAGTTGTTTTCACACTACATTTTTCTTGTCTTTTCCTTCATCTTCATCTTTTTATTTTTGGACAGAACATCGTTTTCTTCTCTCTACCTCATGTATCTTTTTGCTTTTACGTTATCTGGGTCTACAACGTGAACTGACACCGGGCTTTTTAATTAAAAAGAAACATGGACATGAACTGTGATTTGTTTCTACTTTTTTTTCGCCTTTGCCTTTTTCTTTATCTTTTTCTTTTTTTCACCAGAATCTCGTTTCCTTCACTCTGGACCATGCATGTACCTTTGTTTTCACATCATATGGGGTCTAAACACATGAACAGACACTCCGCGCCTTTTTTGTTAGAATCAAATACTCCCTCTGTTTTTTTAATATGTGACGTTTAGGACAAAAAAATAGTTCATTTTGAACTAAAATCGTTGTTGTCCTAAACATCATATATTTAAAAAGTGAGGTAGTAGTAAATAAAAAGCAGATCCTAGATATCCTCAAACCTCAATAAGATATCCCAAATTCGCTGTCAAAGCATGTACAACGGTTGATAAGGCTATCTTATCTTAGTGTTGCCACGCAATTTAGATATAGCAAAAAAAAAGAGGTTTACAATGAGTTATATCTTAGTCTTATCACTAGTACTAGAAATTCCTAAATTTATGGTGAGAGTATTGTTGCTAAGAGATCATCTACTACTAACTAGTAGAATTCCCGTGCGTTGCTACGGGCTTCTGAAATAATTTTCTGAACTTACATATAGATAATGCATGTTAAATTTCACAGGTAGAGACAATATAACACGGTCACAATTGCATAATAATTAAGTCCACTTCACTTGTAATGTAAACTGATAACAAAATGGCAAATTGACGATGTACATATGAAGCGATGGTCCAACAAAAAATCTATTATAAATTATTAAGATCTACTTGATGCAGTTAAGAAATTCTCGCACAATATCAAAAAAGTTGTCTTTAGCTTCATTCGCACGATGTTTCAGCAAATATAATAAAAACAGCTTCCATACGTTTGAGCAAGTTAATAAATGATTAAAGTAGAACGCTTGTGCGTTGCTACATGCTACAATGTACATAAATGAATCAACAATGATTAAGTCCGTCTCCAAAGTCGAAGCTCATTTCTCGTTCATACGTTCGGGTGTGTTTGAACATCAAATAGGCATCCAACGGGCTGCCTAAAATCCAACCGTTTGGATAGTACGGGCTACCCAAATCGAGACCATGTGTGTGTGTGGGGGGGGGGGAGGGGTGATGGCGTCGAGCACACCGACGATGTCCCTGAAGAACGGCAACGCCGCCGCCACAAACGTGCACGCCATAACGTACAAGGTCTGCAGCACCACCTGCGATGCCAGGTTCGCCACGAGAACCTCCCTTGGCCTGTGTCCGCCGACCCCTTCTCCATGATCTTGTACGCCACCTGCGAGTACACCAGTGCAATGGCCAGGAGTTGAAGGAGGACGAGCACGACGGCGAGGCCTAGCAGCCACGTCGGTGTGAACGAGGGCCCCGAGTCCGGCATCAAGCTCTGCAGTGCGTTGGACTACACCGTGTTGCTGAAGGCCCAGTAGCCGGAGATGGCTGCCAGGTAGAAGGTGAAGAAGACCATGGTGTAGCACAGCACAAGCCCCTTGACCATCTTCCCCGCCACCGGTGGCGCCAGTGTGGCCTGGATCTCGGGCAGGATGCCGTTGCCGAACACGGTGGCTAGGATGGAGATGGAGAGGAAGGCGGCATACACCTTCCCAGACTTTGAGGGGATCAGTAAGTAATCTTTCACCGGAGCATTGCTCATCATACCTATCAAAAATTCAGATTTAAGATTGACCAAGTTTTTTTCTAGCTCTTTTTCATCTCAAAAACACAAAGTACGACGTAAACACGTGATGCACACATGATCAAGGGTGTTTGCACATTACCTACCCGAATGCACGCGCCCGATACGAGGATGGTGTAGCCGAAGGCTAGGACCAGGGACCCGAGGTTGATATAACGCAACGAGTGGAATGACGACATCTGCGAGAAGAGAGACAACATGACGGCGACGATGATGATGAAGTGGTACAGCTTCAGGGTACCATCCGACGCCAACCTCTCCGTACACAAAGCTTCTTTGACAATCAATGGATCAATGACAAGACCCTAATAGTATCACTGTTTGACTGTTTATTTCCTTATGATTTCAATTCAACCACGGGCCTTTTATTATAGTGTAGAAATATAGCTTACCAATGCCAAATATATGCTAGATAAGCCAACATCTAAACTAATTCTGAGATATGAGCATTGTCGTAAATTTTATGGGCATGAGACACTTCACTTGAAGGAGTTCACAACCATACACACTACTAAGCATTAACATAACAACCATCTTGCGAATCATCAACTGAAATAAAATAAATCTATCAATTGGACCGAGAAACATGCAAAAAAATAGTGACCCAGGTCAGCGGGAGCAAATTTATTTATGATTATTTTCTCTTCCTGTTTTGGTTGTCCAGAACCAGGAATATAATCCACTAAGTGTTGCAAACCAACATATGGTTGGATGGTTAAGAGGACAATGGTATCCCAGTTCATCAGGGTTTAAGTCCTGAACTTGACATTGGTGCTCGCATTTTTCTATATTTGTTTCAGGCCTTCGGCTGATGTGCGTTCAATTGATGTGCCAGCTCGGTCTCTCTCGTAGGTGCTCATAGGGGTAAGGTGTGCATGTGTGCATTCATATGGGTGAGTGTATGTGTGTATGTATGAGCGTCCACGTATGTACTGTATTAAAGAAAAGAATCCACTAAGTGTTACTGCCGCCTCTCCTCTCCTCTTGTTTGTTGCCAACATGGCACCACCTAAGCTCAGACTGCTCAATTGCTGGTAGAGGGGGGAGGGGCACATGCACCCGTTGTCATCGCCAACGTACAAGAGGAGTTGGGGTAGGGTTTCACCGGAATGAATGAGGAATCGTTGATTTTGCGGGCATGAAACAGGGGCAACATGGCAAGTAGGCACACCTCCACCATCGCCCAGGAGATTGAGCAATCACACCGGTTGCGGAGCCTAGGTCAACATGGGTGGAGAGTTGCATTGATCGGCAAGAGAAGTATCGCCTCACTCCAATTAAGTCGACCGCCCGGGAAGTTCATCCCTCGTGTGTTCAATGTTACTTTTATGAATTTATTTCCTGAGTAGATAATGTTCACGGTTCGTCCAGATAGTGAGATAATGATAACGGAGGGAAGGGGAGTGTATCGTTGAGTTGAGATGCTCGTTTGCTGAAACGGGTTTCGTGTGGGAAAGCCCAATGAACCACAGTAAGCCAACTTTTCTACGGTAGTAAATAGTGCATGTGCTAGAAATACATGATTTTCTTTGGGTAGGTTTCACCAAAACTTATTTCATCATGAAAACTGATGCAGATGTAGTATACATCCCTATGTTTTTTTCCTGAATCTTCTCTAACTTTAAATTTTGACTTTTTTTGGTATTTCACAAATCCGGGTTCCATGGAGTCCAGGACCCAAACCAATTTCCCCAAAAGAAAAATGGATCTATGAGCTGAATCCGCTTCCAACATATGTAGTTATTCATGTGTTCTTTATGTGCAGTGAAGTTCATCGTGTCGTTATTGTCTGTGCAAGGCCTTTTGCCCCTGCGTAGGTTACTAGGTTGTGATGTGATATTATGATGCTTAGCAATTATTCCATTGTTTCGAAACGAGTCTGTGTAGCTGGATCTGATCAGGGATGCAACAAAAATACCTAATAAAAACAAAAACAAAATAGAACCACGCGATCTGTTGCCTTTTTAGGTTATTTGCTGAGAGACCATGAATATTTATAGCTGTCAAATCATTTTTTGAGGTACTAACACGACGTACTTTCCGGCAGCGGTTCCCCCGCTCCCTCCCGCTAGGGTTCCGCCGCCGCCGCCGGCGGCGCCCTAGCCCCCTCCCGCCGCCGCCGGCCGCCGGCTCGCACGCCCCGGCCCTCCCCGCCCCCCCTTTTCCCCCTCCCCATCCTGTTCCCGCCCCTGCGCCGCCTCCCCGGGAGGTGGCCGGGGCGGCGCACCCCTCCTCTTCCCTCGGC
>NC_041380.1:595227767-595292383 GCF_002162155.2 Triticum dicoccoides | reverse complement strand
GGCGGTGATGCTCGGCTGGGCGGCGGCCCGGTGACCCGGCAGCGGTCGTCGGCGGTCGGCGCGGTGGCGGTGCTGCCCTTGGCAGCAGGACGGCGTGGTGGCGTGCGGTGGCCGGCGGCGCGTCCCCGGCCCAGATCTGGGCCCTCCCGGCCCCATCTGGGTCCTAGCGGGCCGGTCCCTGGCGTGGCTTCGTCGTCGTCTGTGCGGTGAGGAGGAGGAGCGGCTCGGATGGGGGGCGGCGATGCCGATGGCGTGCCTGCTGCAGCGCGATGGCAGGAGCTGTCCGGGAATGGAGTTCCCGGCCGGGCCTGTGGGCACATGGGCCTGGTAGGCTCCTGCTAGTGTGTCCGGTCGGCTACCGTCGTTGACGGTGGAGGTTGTGCCCTCCCGCGTGCCGACGGCGCTGCGGCCCCTAGTCCCGGCTCCTATCCCTTGTTGTGCATTCCTCACCTCGTGGTGCCGTGGTGAGACGGCGTGGAGGCTTCTTGACCATGGTGGCGCAAGAGGGTGGTCGGTTTGGTGGTAGGCTCTGAAGCACCTGAGGTGAAGGTTGGGATCGGGGAAAACCCCTGTCGGCCTGTCCGACCCCGACGCGGCGACGCCGGTGGGTGCCGCCGGACCTTCCTGGAGGGCGTCAGGGGCGACCTTTCCTCTCGCCTCGTCGTGTACCGGGGGAAACCCTTGGCAGCAGCGTCGTCTTCGTCGCGGTCCTTCTTGGAGGTGCTGATTGGTACCGGTGCTTTGGAGCCTTGGAGCTTGGTGGGAGATCTTCGGTGGGCGCAGTGGTCGTGAAGCTTCTTCGTTTCCGTCGATCCGCCGTTGTCGGCATTCTTTTCTCTTGTTGTTTCTCTTTCGTTTCTTTTGGGTGTGCCTGTGCTGCTTCCGTCCCAGCACCTATCCTTGGATGTTTCGGTTGGTTGCTTTGGAATACAAAGCGGGGGGAAACCCTTTTTCGTCGAAATCATTTTTTGAGCCACTTACAGAAACACAAATATATCAGAATTCTTCCGGTGTTGCTCAGACAAATATTCGGCATATTGTAACACGGAACCATATATTCGATGACACAGTTTGTGCGGTTGATGGGCTATGACCGGCCTACTTTACCTGAGCTATAACAAGAATTTCCCCTAAAAATGATAAAATGATCTACATATGCGGCAAGAAACTAATTCAGCTGACGACATGGTCACTGAACAACTGGAACTGTCCGGCGTCGAGCACAAGCTTCCGCACGGACGCAATGGCGCCAATGATCCCAACACCGGTGAACAAGGCCATGATCGCCACGTTGATTACGTACACCGCCGACCTCTTAGGCGGGGCCAACGCCATGTTGTACATGACGACGGGGAGCACGAAGTCGAGCGGGATGAACCCCAAGGCGCCGACCACGCCCACGATATCACCGAAGAACGGCAGCGCCGCCGCCACAAATGCGCACGCCGCAACGTACAAGGTTCGCAACGCCACCCGCGGCGCCAGGTTCCGCCATGAGAACCTTCCATGGCCCGCGTCTGCCGACCCTTTCTCCATGATCTCGTAGGCCACTTGCGAATACACCAGCGCAATGGCCAGGAGCTGGAGGAGGACGAGCACGACGGCGAGGCCGAGGAGCCATGTCGGTGCCAGAGAGGGCCCCGAGTCCGGCATCAGGCTCTGTAGCGCATTGGACTGCACCTTGTTGCCGAAGGCCCAGTAGCCAGAGATGGCCGATAGGTAGAAGGTGAAGAAGACCACAGTGTAGCACAACACCAGCGCCTTCACCATCTTCCCCGCCGCTGGTGGCGCCAGGGTGGCTTGGATCTCAGGCAGGATGCCGTTGCCGAACACGGTGGCCAGGATCGAGATGGAGAGAAAGGCGTCATACATCTTCCCGGACTTTGATGGGCTCAAGGAGTAATCTTTCACCGGAGCATTGCTCATCATACCTGTCAAAAATTCAGATCTAAGATTGACCAATTTTTTTTTCTTCCTAACTCTTTTTCATCTCAGAAACACCAAGTACAACATAGACGTAAACATGTGATGCACGAACGATCATCGGTGTTTGCACATACCTGCCCGAATGCATGCACCGGAGACGAGGATGGTGTAGCCGAAGGCGAGGACTAGGGACCCGAGGTTGATATACCGCAACGAGTGGAATGACGGCATCTGCGAGAAGAGAGACAGTACGATGGCGACGATGATGATGAAGTGGTACAGCTTCAGGGTACCATTCGGCGCCAAGCTCTCGTACATAATCTGCACCCGTTGATATGTACACGTATAGCCAAGGTGCAACAGACATATCAGTCAGGCACATAGCTTGGTAAACATTTTGTTTCTCTACAACATTTTATTGTGCTTTTTCGCACGATCTATTCCTGCCACCATTATTAGTTGTGCAATGCTTTTCATTTACATTGAACATTTACTTTATTTGCAAGCAACAGCAGTTACATGGTACCAAAGATTTTACAATAAAACATTCTTGTCTACTTTCACATGTCGCATGGTAAGAGATTCCTAGAATAAATATTCTGAAATTCAGTGGTTTACCTGGAGGCAGTTGCCGGCGATGAGGATGCTGCCGATGGTGATGCCGGCGTTGATGGCGGTCTGCACGGTGACCACCGCGTAGAACACCCACCCGGACCCTACCACACCACACCGATCCAAAAGCACCGCACATCAACCACGCTGCCAAATTTGTCGGTCCATGATTACCAGCGCCCGCATTAATTGACTACAATTAAGGCATACCGAGGACGTCGGCGGCGAGCTCGCGGAAGCGGATGTGGCGGCGGCCGGCGGCCTCGCAGTGGTCGAGCACGCGGGACATGAGGTAGTAGGTGTAGAACGTCACGGCGGCGACGGCGGTGAGCGCCGATAGC
This sequence comes from Triticum dicoccoides, assembly GCF_002162155.2. Lineage (NCBI taxonomy): Eukaryota > Viridiplantae > Streptophyta > Magnoliopsida > Poales > Poaceae > Triticum > Triticum dicoccoides. Next base: position 595,289,504 of record NC_041380.1, on the reverse strand, counting down.
CCGAGTGCCCAGCCCATGCCGCGGAGCGCGTACGGCAGCGTGAGCACCGTGGGGCCCACCATGGCGGTGGTGAGGTGGAACCCCGCGTGCCACCACGTGCCCTTGGACTCCAGCACGAACTCGGCGCCCGCGTCCCCCGCCGCCGGCTTCCCGTCCTCGACGCCGCCGGAGTAGGACGCGGAGGGGGTCATGGCGCGCCCCGTGGACGGCGACACCAGGAACGGGCTGGCCCCGGTGTGTCCGGCCATGTTCGGATCCATCGACCGACCCCTCCCGGTAGCCTCGACTCTCGATCAACCAGTCGATCGCCGCGGCGTCAGATTAGGCGCTTGCACCGCGCGCGCGAGCAGGGCATGCGCGGAGAGGAGAAGGAAGGTGTGGAGCGGGATTAATGGCGCGGGATCTCGGGGAGATCGTGGCGGCGGCTGAGTAATTCGCCCACTCGTGTTCTTGCTGGATTGTAACTAGGCGAGGCTGGATCACGTGGAGGGATCCGGACAGGCAGGCGGGCCGACGCCAAGTCAACGCCGGGGGAACTCCCCTACTCTCCTGTTTACTTTTCTCAGCTCAATTTTTCAGTGGGGAGGGAGGAAGAAGAAGGTCAAACTAAGCGGAGCTGCCAATTCGTCGACATCCAGCTAAAACAGTCGATATATAGGACAATACTACTACTAGGTGTGGAGTGCACCCAACAAGCTGCTGCCCGCCTGCATCTACATGCGTGCCGTGCCACACAACTCTCTGCCCGCATCTATCCATCCACCAATCCTCTCCGGGATCGGGGAGCAAGACGACAACACTTGGTGAGCGCCCATACCCCCTCCGTTTCTTTTTACTCCGCGTATAAAATTTGGTCAAAGTCAAACTACACAAAGTTTGATCAAATTTATATTAAAAAATATAAACATCTATAATACTAAAACTATATAGTACGAAAATACATTTCATGACGCATTCGATAATATTGATTTCATATTGTGAATGATGATGTTTTTAAATATAAAGTTAGTCAAACTTTACAAAGATTGACTTTGACCAAACTTTATATACAGATTAAAAAGAAATGGAGGGAGTACAAGTATAAATACACGCTTGTGGTGGGATATGTATGGGTTGTTTCTGGCTATCTATATGTGGTACTGACGTAAATGAATGCCTCCTTTCTTGGCTTGTCCTACGTTTATCCACATTTCAGTAGATACCAAAAGTGTAATGTAAAATAAAAAGAGCATTAGAGGATATTTTTCACTGCATTTCTTATTATGCATACAAGCTAGCACAAAGAATATGGTTATCTCTGACGGTTAATGTTTGTGTGATTCTCAATTTTTAGGGCGATTTGATTAAAATTAAACTAGTACTCCCTTACAGTCCGTATTAATTTTCAATGATTCAGTACTAAAACTTTATATTAAATCAGCGACAATTAATATGGATCGAATGGGAGTAGAAAACATGTGAATAGGGGACAGTCATGTTGTACTACGGAAAATGATGTTTTGTCCTTCATATTAAGAAGAGATGGTGGATCTCCTTTTCCGTTTCTACGCCTCACCTAATTATCTTGTATGGCGTCGCTAAAATAGCACCATTGTGCATGGCCTTGTCAAACCTATTTTAAAGAGACGGAAACGATATATGATAATTTTGTATGATTTGGGCACTGTTTGCCTTGTAGTGTTGGATTCTGAGGGTTGGAGAGAGGTATAAGTTTTTCTTAGTTGCTAGTTTTATAACGCAATATCATCAGACTATGTGCTTGTGAATGGAGCAAACCGGTTACTACTCTTGCTTCATCCATAATCTTTTTTTTTTCTGAATTAGGCGTATATAGACACGTTTTAGTGTGTTTGTTCACTCATATCAATCCGTATGTTAGTTGATATTAAAATATTCAAAACATCTTATATTTATTAACAAAGGGAGTACTCCCTCCGTCCTTTAAAGAGTGTACTTCCAAGTTTGTTGGAGAGTCAAACTATCTTAAAGTTTGACCGAGTTTATGCAAAAATATATCAATGTTTATGAAACCAAATAGGTTTATGATGAAAGTATATTTTATCATGAGTCTAATGCTACTAATTTGATGGCATAAATGTTGATGTAACATTATATAAATACGGCCAAATATAAAAATGTTTGACTTTCCAACAAAGTTGGAAGGATGGAGGGAGTAACTGCTAAGTGCACAAGCTGTTTTTTTATATCTTTTATCTAGGTAACTATAGTACTTCCTCCGTTTCTTTTTACTCCGTATATAAGATTTGGTCAAAGTCAAACTACACAAAGTTTGACAAAATTTATATAAAAAATATGAGCATTTACAATACTAAAACTATATAATATGAAAATATGTTTCATGATGCATCTGATAATATTGATTTCATATTGTGAATGTTTAAATTTTTTAATATAAAGTTGGTCAAACTCTACAAAGTTTGACTTTGACCAAACCTTATATGCGGACTAAAAAGAAACGGATGGATTACTTTTTTTCTTTGAATTTCCTAAACCGTTTTTTGATGGCTTTTCCTTGAGTTTTCAAGATTAAATAGTACTAATAAGGAGCCTGGCAAATCCCATGCCCCCATGCCCTATCACTTTGTTGGAGAAATGATACCATGATATATAAACATGTACATGTAATATTTGCTAAGTGGAATAGAACATCTTGTCAAGTCAATATGTTGAGCAAAGTATGAAAATCGCATACATTGGAGCTCTTTCTTAGAGAAATATTGGCCATCTCATAACACAATTTTTTTATTTTACTTTATTGACACACTAGAGTATTTGTCATGGGACTTGATTCTTGTGCATGAAGCAAATCTTACAATCACCAACCACATGAGCCGAGTTGAGTTTCGACAATTTTTCCGGATTTACATTACTACCTCCGTTTCAGTTTACAAGTCCTACGCATATATAACATAAAAATTATACCGTCTGAAAATAGAACATCTGAAGTTTATATTGGTTTATGTTTTGTAATATATGACTTGTATTAGGTTGGTCAAATTGACGATCTAGGGGTACGAGCATGCCCTGTAAACTGAGAAAGAGGTAGTACTACAAGATGGTCTTTCAATAGCTTTTCCCCATATTTCCGATAACTACAAGTTATGTAAAAGGAGGGCAATAATCCTGCACTCTTGATGCTCCTACCACTTTGCCGGAATCACAAAGGACCGTCAAGATGTTATATAAACTTATACGTGCAATGATTTTTCTAGTGTTTAGGGCTATCAAAACAAGATTTTGAGAAAGTTCGCTATTGCTAAATACCTATCTGCCACACCTGTAACTCGTGCATCAGCTCCTGTCACCAGGTCCCACTAAGACTACCCACAGTGGGAGTAACATCTTAACATCACACTTATCTAGGCAAAATAGATGATGTGGCATGTAATAAATGAAGAAAGAGAGGCATGCAGTAACATAGCTAGTTACTGTAACATCAACGCATCAAGAAAAGATGAATCTACAACATAATAAATGCAGTGATGCATGACACAATACATATGTTACTACCCACTGTGGAGGTAGTAACATAGACTAGTAACATATGCATGTTACTACTCTAAGTTACTCCCCACTATAACTAGTCTAAGGCTGGTCATAGTGGGGAGTAACTTAGACTAGTGTCATGCATATGACACTAGTCTATGTTACTACCTTCATAGTGCAAAGTGTCATAGAAGTAGTATCATATATAATTGCATTTATTAGCTTATAGACTCAATATTTCTTGGAAGCGCTATGTGATAGTAACATAATATGTTACTTCAAACACCTCTCTTCTCATTAACTTGGTGTCACATAAGCAAACTTGTTTTGCGATGTGTTATGTTACTAGCTAAGTTACTCCCACTATGACTAGCCTAATGCAATCAAGAGCTTGTGCACATGTTTAATGCAGAGTTTTCTTCCATCCCCACCAACTACTCATATAAACCCCTCACCTTCGGCAAGTCTGCCAATATGCCATCATCTATTTGCCTCCATGCAATGGCATACTGCGACTGCATTCATATTGGTCATGTGTTGAGGTCGTTGTAACATGCGAGGGGTAAAGAAAGCTTATGTCATTGCCATTAAATATGCCATGTTATGAACAATCTGCGGCGTTACCATTAACCTTTGATAAATTGCATGTTCATTCTCATATACCTCTTTTATTTGAGTGATGTGAGTCAATACGTGAATATGATTGGTTATGTAAAAAAGAAATTCAAAACGGAGGCAAAAGATTTGCCTCGTCCATTAATTAAGCAGAAGAGAGCTGCTCAGTTAATTAATGAAAAACTGGACAAAAATCATCACAAACCGTTGAGTGGTACCCACAAGATACCCAACACGGCACTCCACAAAGGGCCTCGTCGAGATAACACAACGACATTATCGTCATCACTTCTCCCCTAGAGGCGTCATCGCCATCCCAAACCCTGAGAAACGACTCCGACTCCGCCATAGACGATCATCGAACCAACCCTGCACCGAACAAGCCGTGCAGAGCCACATGAAGGTCCGCGTCAGATCTCAGCCGCCGCGAGAAGACAACGCAACTTTAACACCGACAAAGGGCTACGAAGGAGAACCATGCAAGGCTAGTGTCGTGGAAGATCACCGAACGGACCACCTGCTACCCGTCATCGTACGCCACCGGGCCCCGGCACCGCAGCTTTGACATCACAGCAACAAACCAGCCGAGGCCATTCCACGAACCCGCGGGAGAAGAGTTGACTGATTATGTAATGTTAGATTTTTCTTTGACTATGTATTGATATATTTAGGTATGGTCTGATGATCAAATGTAGGATCATCAAAATGTTCAAATCTACTTTATGTTGCATAGAGATCACCAAAGATTTATGTTGTTTTTCTTTGACAAGGATGGCCACCAAAACTTATGAGATTGTTCTCTGGGGTATAATTCTCAACATATCTTACATTTAATATTGAGATTTATTTAGGCAGCCGATCTGCACGTGTCTTGAAGAAAAGGGCCAACCTGTGAGTAAATTATCCATTTGAGACTTGGTTGTAGATGGTTTCATTAAAAAAAGGTCTTTGTTGTAGAGAAGAGAAGGGGCTGACGAAACTGCAGGGATTTGTTGTAAGAAAACAGAGGATTTCTTGGGCTCAGCTGCCATATGTTGACTGGTGGATATGGCGCTCGAGCTTATAAACCGGTCTACTCGTTCTTGCGTTGCCGAGGTGGGACTAAATAACCTTACACTGCTGTGTTTTGCTCTCCCCGGCCGCACCCGCATGAGCGGAGGAGCCCGATCCTGCAGGCCCAAAAGCCCATCGATAGACTAACGTGGGCTGCATTCCATTACGTGGCCCAAACCAGCAGGGAGCCAGGGCGTAGTGTTTTTCTTCCTCTGCGTCGTAGGGGCCACATGCCTCCACATTATCGTGTTGTGTTGTGATACATATTTGTGGTGAAGTGTCTCGACACGAGATTATTCGAGCTTGCATTCTCTAGCTGTTTGCAGCAATCTAGCGCCAACATTTTGACCTACTGAATAAGTCTGATATTCTTGTTAAAAAAGAGTCTGAGCAATTTTTCCAACAATTCCTACCGCAACACGCGGTTATCTTCTACTCCTAGTTACTAGAAAATCACAGTCAGAGCACTTTTTTTTGGAGAAATGTTGTGCACCTAACAATACATAACAAGATATCCGACAAGAGAGGTAGTGTGATAGGAGCAAGAAATGAATTCATTTGACGACATGGTCGTTGAAGAGCTTGAAACGCCCGGCGTTGAGCACGAGCTTCCTCACGGATGCGACCGCGCGAATGACCCCGAGGCCGGTGAACAAGACCATGATCGCCACGTTGGCCACATACACCACCGACCTCCTAGGCGGCGACACTACCATGTTGTACATGACGACGGGGAGTATAAAGTCTAGCGGAATGTACCCCACGGCTCCGATCACACCCACGATCTCGCCAAAGAACGGCAGCGCCGCCGCCACAAACGCGCAGAGCGCCACGTAGAAGGTCCGCATCGCCACCCGCGGCAACAGGTTCCGCCACGAGAACCTCCCCCGCGTCGCGTCTGCCACCCTCTTCTCCATGACCTCGTACACCACCTGCGCGTAGAGAAGCGCGATGGCAAGGAGCTGGAAGAGGACGAGCACGACGGTGAGGCAGAGCAGCCACCTCGGTGCCAGCGAGGGTCCCGTGTTCGGCATCAGGCTCTGGATGGCGTTGGACTGGACCGTTTTGCCGAAGGCCCAGTAGCCGGTGATGGCCAGCGGGTAGAAGGTGAAGAAGGCCACCGAGTAGTTGATCACCAGCGCCTTCACCATCTTCCCGGCCGCCGGAGGCACCAGCGTGGCCTGGATCTCGGGCAGGATGCCGTTGCCGAACGCCGCGGCTAGGATGGAGACGGAGAGGAAGGCGTCGAAAGTCTTCTCCGACCTAGACGTGCTCAGCGAGTAATCCTTCGCCGGAGCATTGCTCGAGAGACCTATCATGTAGAGATCGAGAGTGAGGTTGTTTTTTTCTCCGAAAACACCGAGTAGGCATAGATTGTTGATGTTTTGTGCATACCTGCCCGAATGCAAGATGCAGAGACGAGGATGGTGTAGCCAACGCTAAGGACCAACGAGCCGAGGTTAATGTACCGCAGAGAGTGGAATGACGGCATCTGGGACAAGAGAGCTAAAACGGAGGCGACGGCGATGATGAAATGGTACAGTTTCAAAGGGCCATCCGGCACCAAGCTCGTGTACATAATCTGCAAATCACCGAAGATCGATTAAGCTTAGCTGCTTGGAGTGACTTTTTGATTTCGATCTAGGTAGCCAAGATTTTGACAATATTATGTAAAAATAGAAAAGAGAAAGCGGACCAATACTCACTGGTGTCATTCCAAAAAATCAGTAACCAACTATCAAAACACATTTTTAGTGAAAAAACAAGTCCATTCACCGAACAATTACATGATTGTAATCCGCTTTCGGTTTTATATAAACAGTCTAATTTTTTTGTAAATCTTAGCCTTTTGGGGGGAAATGGTATGTTTCCCTACAGCATATATTTTGATTTTGAATTAGAAAGGTCATGCAAAGAAAAAAAACAGCCAATACAGGCCATTTTATATTGCATAGTACACTTTTTTTTGAGCATCAGTACAGATATAAGCGCTTATATATATGCGCATACACTCATCCCTATGAACGCACACACGTACACCCTACCTCTATGAGCACCTCCGAGAGACTGAGCCTGCATAGTACACTTTCTGTCCTAAAATAAGTGTCTTATCTTTATACTCCCTTCTAAATATAAGTCTTTTTAGAGAATTCTATAGAACCACACACAGAGCAAAATGAGTGAATCTAAACTCTAAAATAAGTTTATACATATCCGTATGTAGTTCATATTAGAATTTGTAAAAGACTTATGTGCACAGATCATTCTCACTAATCACCTGTAGAGAGTTGCCGGCGAGCAAGATACTTCCGATGGTGACCCCAACGTTGATCGCACCCTGCACGGCGACCATCAGGTAGAACGCCCATCCAGATCCTTAACAAAAATCACACCGCTCATCAGTTGGTTCATACGTACTCGTATTTTATTTTCATCGCACTCGTATTTCTAGATCATCAATCTAACAAATATAATACTCCCTCCGTTCCTTAATATAAGTATTTTTGAAGATTCCACTACAAACTACATACGAATATATATAAATATATTTTAAATTGTAGATTCACTTATTTTGCTCCGTATGTAGTCCATAGTAGAATTTCTAAAAAGATTTATATTAAGGAACGGAGGGAGTACACATTATGCTATAAAATAAACCGCTAAATTTGTATTGGAAAATGGTTCTGGTGATGTAAAATTTTGTTGTTGCTGTTGTGGTGCTCGGTGCAACTTCTGTGTTGTATCATTTCTTAGCAAATATTGTTACTTACATGCTGTTGGTCATATAATGATGACCTGGACAAGTGGACATATATAGTAAGCTAAAGAAGGTTAATGGTGACGATGAAACAGGTGCTCGAGCTCCATGGACCATGGGCATACCGAGGACGTCGGCGGCGAGGTCGCGGAAGCGGATGTGGCGGCGGCCGGCGGCCTCGCAGTGGTCGAGCACCCGGGACATGACGTAGTAGGTGTAGAAGGAGACGGCGGCGAGCGCGGAGAGCGTGGCGAGGCCCAGCGCCCAGCCGATCCCCCGCAGCGCGTACGGCAGCGACAGCACCGCCGGGCCCACCATGGCCGTGGTGAGGTGGAACCCCGCGTGCCACCACGTGCCCTTGGCCTCCAGCACGAACGCCGCCCCCGCATCCCCCGCCTTACCCTCGCCGGAGCTGGGCGCACGGCGGTGGGCCGTCGCTGCCTCATCTGCCACGGCCCCGGCGGCGGAGAAGGAGGAAGAGGAGGACAGCGAGGCGACGGCCATGGATACCTCCTTCCTTTAGCTTCGCGGCCGGGCTGATGGATGGTGGTCCGTCACGGCGTCACCATGCACGCGCAGATACATAGTACATGGAGACCGGCCGACGATGGACGTAAGCGTAGCTCAGTCAACCAATGCTGGCGAGCTGGGGGACTGGGAGCACAGCAAACACGACTTGAAAGAAGATTGCTTCCGCAGTCGCAGGGTCACAGCTCACAAGTGAGTAAAAAGTATAGACGCATGGCATGGATGGAGGTGAAGCTGGCTGGATCACACATACATATATATCACTTGGAGGCTGGAGCAGTAGGTGCCGGCCGTTACCACCAGCCTGACCGCAAGTCAAAAATATAAATTACTATCAACATAGCATTTTTCAAATTTCAAAGGTGAATGATGGATCGTAGTATAACAACAGTGGCCCCATCCAGTTGCTCAAAGATAGCATTTTCAACAGTGGCCGCAAGTCAAACATATAAATTACTATGAAGATAGCAATTTTCAAACATGAGCGGATCATATAGTATACCAACATGGCATGGTTTCATGCGGACCATGTCGCATTTCATGACCGGCCAGGGCCGAGGACCGCCCGCCGGCTGCTACTTCCGGCGGTGCCTACCTCGTTCGTGGGAGTACGGTGCCGTACCGTACCTCTATGCCGGCCGGCGTCACGTACCCCGATCTCCTTTTCCATAAAAAGAAATGCATCGAGACGCAAGGTCTCCTGTGTTGCATGTGGTTTCGACATTCAAAGTTGGACGTGGTACACGCCTGCCTACAAGGTTCAACTACTGATAGGGCAGTTCAGAGACAGACTGGGTCGTAGGCTCGTAGCAACTGAAACAAAAAGTCTGTGCAGTGTGTGTAGAACCAACACTTCCAAGGCATATGCTCTGTCCTCTCTCTCATCATACATAATTTAATCTAGTGTATAAGTACGGCAACTGAACTAGTCTACTCCAAATAAAGAGGAGGAAGATAATCAAGCACTGATTAATTTCCGCATCACGTGTCAGCTTGGCCCCAATAAGAAAAGCTACTCCCTCCGATCCATATTACTTGAGTACAAAGTTTGTACAACTTCGTGCTAGAAACTTTGTACTAAACTAGCGATTAGTTATATGAATCGGAGGGAGTACCATACTGACCGACTTAACTCATTCAGATAGGCAACCTATATTTGTTTCGCCTAAGTCCATTGGGAGTCAGGAGTTGGCCATGGAGCGTGGAGTTTCATATGTTGTTGCCTTTTCTTCATCTGTGACCATCAAGCATGTGATGCATGTGAGTGGCATGGCCATTGAGCCAAGTGTGTTGGCACCTACTCCAAATCCAGATGCTTTCTTTGCGAAGAAAGTGTGTTACTTGCTCGCTAGCGTGGAGGTTGCTAGACCTGATTTGGGCAGGTCGATTGCTTGCCTTCTGACGGGGACGCCAATAAGGGACAAACAAAAGAAGGTGCACAAATGCAAGAGTGGCGTCATAGGCAAAGCGTCTCTGATTGCTTGATGGATGATGATCTCTTAGCCTATCCTCTTGGATTGAGAGGTGCATGATGTCTTGTGTCAAGATGTTCCTGTCGGGATACACTTGGCATAGTAGCAGTGTCGGAGTTTGTGGATGTTGTGCATTCGGAGAGTTTGGCAAGGGCCGGATGTGCGGTTGTGGGGTTTCTTGTCATGTGAGTAGTTAGTCCGTGCTCCGTTTGTGTATGTTTTCGCTCAGTTTTCCTTAAATAAATTGAGCAATTTTCTTCTTCTTAATTAATCGATGAGGCAAAAAATGTGCCTTCGTTTTGGAAAAAAATTGTTTCAGCCTCCAGCTTGCCCATGTGCCGGGCAACATACATTGACCGGGGAAAACCACAGGGTTTAACTCGTCTTCAGACAAGAAAACTGACAATAATGAAAATAGAGCTGCAACAGTATACACAGTGCGTTGTTATAGCATTCCAACCATGTTCCAAAAATGGCAAAAAAAGAATACTTTTGAAGAATGGGTTTTTTTAGGGGTGAAAGAAACTTTTATTCATCACCAAATTCCACATGATGTGGGATACAACGAGGGTCATGAGGGGTGCCAAACCAGACGTGGCGGCCCAAACCCTGAGAAAGAGAAAAACGAGCTAATCTATGTGCTTCATAATTAACAGCACGTCTCTCGAAAATGAACTGCGAATTAAATAAAGAGGCTTTTGCCCTGATCTCGGCAATGATTGCCCCATGAGCCCCTAGGGTTCCTTTAGAGATGTCACACACCACTTGCTTACAGTCGCTGGAGATGACACAGTTCGTCAAGTTTAGATCCTCCGCAAGGGCTAACGCCTCCCTGCATGCTACTGCCTCCAGCGTGGTTGGGTTACTCATGCCATAAACGACCAGCACCGAGCTACCCAGATAATTTCCTTTGCCATCCCTGCAGACTGCTACTGCAACTCCACCTCACTCATACCTGACAGCAGCGTCCACATGGATCTTGGCATAACCCTGTGGTGGAGCCTTGGCTCTTGGCCGGGAAGATGTAGGAGGTATATTTGCCCGATCTGCTACAGGTTTTTGCTGATCTGCTACTAGCTGCAGCTCATCAATGAATCTGCGTATGAATGCTTGAGTAGATTGTGGACTTTGAAAAATCCCTTCATGTATTGCTTTCCTCCTAGTTGACCAGATGGCCCACAATGTGACCACTAGCAGCACAAACATGTCATGTTCGAGTGTCTCCTTCAATGTAAACAACCAGTGCTTGGCAGAAGGCTCCGTCAGCATCATCATTGTATGTGCAAGTTCGCCATCACTCAATGCCTAGACGCATCTTGATGCAGAACATTCCACTAAGGAGTGCCTCCATGAATCTGATGCTCCACACAATCTGCAGCTAGCCGAGTCAGTCATGTGTCGGTGTGCTCTTATATCATTCGCTGGAAAGGAATGTTTTAAAAGTCGCTAGAGAAACACTCTAACCTTCGCCGGGACACTCGTTTTCCATAGAGATTTCCAAGCGCCTTCCTCAGTGTTTGTGCTTGAAGAGATGGAGTTGCCCTCGAGCCAAGCCTCTCTCCGTTGCTTAGTGGCCACTAGCATTCTGTATGCTGATTTTACTGAAAAAACTCCATGCTTCTCGTGATGCCAGCTCCAGAAGTCAGGCAAATTGCGGGTGCATAGGGGAATGCCCAATATCACTTGAGTGTCCATTGGCAAGAAGGTCACTTCAACTTTGGCCCTGTCCCATGACGTGGACGTGTGGTCAATTAACTCTGACACTCTGGATGGCGGGTTCGCTGTCACGCACCCATACGGTCGCAACATCTCATCCCGTGGTAGCCAGTTGTCCCGCCATATGTATGTTGTCTCTCCGTTTTCCGATCCGTCTGATCAATCCTTATTTCAGAGTATCTCTGCCTTCGACTATAGCTCTCCAGACTTGGCTAGGGTGACCGCCAAGAGTGGCCTGGAGAATGTCAGTCTATGGATAGTAAATGCTTCTTAAGAGTCTAGCACATAGAGTCTCAGGGTGCTGCAACAACCGCCACACTTGCCTGGCTAGCATGGCAAGGTTGAACAATTCAAAGTCCTTGAAACCTAGACCGACTATCCCTTTTGGTTGTGTCATTGTTTGCCAAGAAACCCAATGTGGTTTTCTTTTTCCGTCCTTGCCGCCCCACCAAAACTTCCTTATCAACATATTCAGGTGTTCACATAGGCCCCTGGGTAGTTTGAAGCATGACATGGAGAAAACAGGCACTGCTTGAGCCACTGACTTGACTAGAACTTCCTTGCCAGCTGATGACATGGTGTTTTCAATACATCCCTGCACCTTGCTCCACAAACGGTCTTTTAAATACTTAAAAGCACCATTTTTTGAATTTTCAATATCTGATGGCATCCCCAAGTATTTCTCATTAAGAGTTTCATTGGAAACATTTAACAAAGCTTTTATTTCCACCCTTAAGCTCCGGGCACCCCTTTACTGAAGAAGATCGAGGATTTTGAGTAGTTAATTCGTTGCCCTGTCGCCTGACAATAGATATTCAGCACCTGGTTGACCTCGGCAGCACCCACACTATTGGCCTTGAAGAACAACAGGCTGTCATCTGCAAATAGAAGATGATTCACTAGTGGCACCGTAGGTGCAACTTATAAACCATGCAAATTGGATGACTCTTCTCTGGATTTTAAAAGGCACGAAAGGCCCTCTGCTGCCAACAAGAACAAGTATGGAGATATTGGGTCCCCCTGTCTGATTCCTCTCGAAGGTATAAACTCTTGCAATTTCTTCCCATTGAAAAGCACATAAAACTTCAGTGTGGTAATTAGGCTCATCACTATGTCCACCCACCTGTTAGTGAAACCCAACTTAAGCATTATAGCCCTCAAGTACTCCCACTCGATCTGTCATAGGCTTTCATCATGTCAAGCTTCAAAGCACATGACTGCTGCTTTTTGGCTTTGTTCCTTTTCATGAAATGCAAGCACTCATAAGCTATGATGATGTTGTCAGTTATCAATCTGTCCGGGACAAAAGCCGACTGCTCCTCAGAAATAATATCAGGTAAGACTGATTTGAGTCTGTTAGCTATTACCTTCGACGCTATCTTGTACAAGACATTGCATAAGCTAATGGGACGAAACTGGGACAATAGTGTAGGTTTTTTTTTACCTTGGGGATCAATACCAGCACCGTTTCATTGATGCATTCAGCTGACTCGGTGCCCTCCACTATTTTTAGTACCACCTTTGTAACATCATCGCCACATACTTCCCAATGGCGCTGAAAAAATGTGTTGGGTATCCGTCAGGGCCTGGAGCTTTGATAGGGAACATTTGGACTAGTGCGATCTTGACTTCATCTCGACTGTACGGGGCATTCAGTGTGTCGTTCATGGCCTGAGTGATTTTGCACGAAACAGTATCAAGGACCTCCCTCATATTAGTGACCCCCTCCAAGGTGTATAGGTCCTCGTAAAAGGAAGTTGCCAATGCCTCCATCTCAGCTAGATTTTTTGTTATTTGAAGAATGGGTGGTACAGGCAAGGGCGAATCCACGTGAAGGACCGTGGGGGCAGATGCCCCCACTCGATTTTGAAGCCCACTTGTACTAGGCCTGCAATATAATGCAACGCCCCCACTCAGTCCATGGCCTTCGCCCCCACTCCTTTCTCCAAAGCCCATATATAAGAAATAAAGCCCATCCTGTCAGCCCACTAGGGGTTCCTGATCACGTACTAGGCCTGCATGGCTACATCCGAGAAAGCCCATCCTCTTTTTAGGGGAAGACGACATAGTCTGAAGGTGAATAGATCGGGAAAGGGCGGTTCAGCGTGCCGTCCATGGGTTGACACGTCAATGGGAGATATATTCATTCAACGGCCCACCGATTTAACACAAATGGTAAGTGGTCTTGTAATCTCTTCTCCCTCTTCGAACCCATTTTACACCCACCTCCCCCGCTCTCCGCACCATTCTGACATTCCGCACCTCCCCCCGCTCGCAGAGGTAGCACGAGCCTGCTGTCGGCGCTCTCCCCCCGCTCGCAGAGGCAAAGCCAGCACCAAGGCAAGGTAAGTCACCGACAACGTGTCCTCCATTTTACAACAATTACCCTTCCGTTCTCCATTTGATACGGCTCTCTATTTTCTTATCTCCTTGCAGAGATGGGGAACCTGGTTTCAGCGATTGCGAACTGGCATGCCTCCACTCTGCGAAAGGCGACAGTGTTCGCGGTCGGCGGAGTCTTGGTGGTCGAATCGATCATGTCCTGCTGGTTGTGTCGGCCCCGACAAGAGGCGGTCCACGACATGAAGGCCACCGACGGACACGCCTCGCCCCCGTCGATGCCAAGGGACATCCAAATGGTACGCGTTCCCCCCTTGCACCCATTGTGCGCTGCTACTGACGGTAGCGCACGGTCGGTGTCGTACAAGTGCATTGCAGAGACCATGATTGCAGTTCACATAGCACACATCAACCACCCCTAAGAGCAGGTGGTTCAGGTGGTTCAGGAGAAACAGATATTTGCAATTCACAGAGCACACATCAACCACCCCTAAGAGCAGGTGGTTCAGGTGGTTCAGGAGAAACAGATATTTGCAATTCACAGAGCACACATCAACCACCCCTAAGAGCAGGTGGTTCAGGTGGTTCAGGAGAAACAGATTCTACCAGTGTACTACAATCCCACAAAGATATCGTACGTTTCAATGCCGAGGAAAAATTGTACAGGCAGTACAGGTGTATTGCACAAACCAGGGTTGCATTTCAAAGAGCACACACATCAGCCACTCGGCATGAAGGTAGTACAGGAGTTGATATTTACAATTGGTTACAAGGTAGAAACATTCTACTCCATGCGTCCCATATTATAAGACGTTTTTTGACACTACTAGTGTCAAAAAACATCTTATAATATAGTGTCAAAAAATGTCTTACATTATAGGACGGAGGAAGTACTGGTGTATTACAACTCCACAAAGATATATTCTGAGTAGTACTTCCTCTGTAAAAAAAATAAATAAAAGCGTTTCATCTTCTCAATTCTGGTATTTGAAAATCCAACTGGTTAGTGTCTGACGAAAAATCCACATTCGGAGTTGAGACAAGTGGCGGCTAAAGGCAATATAAAGTTCTAACATAATACTTGCACGTTTCCGTGCGACGGCCAAAGTGACGATCATGCAGAAAATCATATGATATGAGCAATTTCGTTCCATGTGGCCGCGGCCGGCGGCCTCGCAGTGGTCGAGCATTATCCAGCTCATGGCCAATGGAAGGAGAGAGCATGTAAATTTCTCTAATTCATAATATTCAAAAATATTACGGTACTGAGGGATACAGATTAATATGTAGATATAATAGAAAAAGTTAGGTTTTTTATATTGAATTTGTTAAAACAGACAAACATATAGTAAAAAAATCTAGAATATGTCCAAATGTGTGTGTATATCAGAGTTTTGGTTTTTGGTTTGTGATATTTTTTCGTCCCAGAACAAGAAGGCCGAATTTCGGCCATTTTAAAAAAATTTGGCTGAAATTTGAGTAAAATCTTTTTTTTGCCGAAAGGTACTTTCCACCCTAGGCCGAGATGGCCGAAATTCGGCTGAAATCCGCTTTTCAGCCAAAAATCAAAACACACGGAGTAGGTGTAGAAGGTGACGGTGGTGAGCTCTGCGAGCCCGAGCGCCCACCGGCCCCATGCCGCGGAGCGCGTATGGCAGCGTGAGCACCGTCAGGCCCACCATGGCCGTGGTGAGGTGGAACCCTGCGTGCCACCACATGCCCTTGGACTTCGGCACGAATGCCGCCCCCGCGTCCCCCACCGCCTTTTTGCCCTCGCGGACACTAGGCGCACGGCGATGGGTCGTTGCTTCATTTGCCATGGCCCTGGCGGTGGAGAAGCAGGACCAGGAAAGCGCGGCCACGACCATGGTTGCTCCTTGGGAGCTTCCTTTAGCTCCGCGGCTGGGTTGATAGATGTTGGTCCTACGGTGGGTCACTGCTTCATTTGCCATGGCCCCGGCAGCGGAGGAGGACCAGGACAATGTGGCGACGACCATGGTTGCCCCTTGGGAACTTCCTTTAGCTTCATGGCCGGGTTGATGGATGTTGGTTCGTCATGGGGTCACCATGCATGCTTAGCTACATACTTTCTCCGTCCTAAAATAAGTGTTTCAACTTTGTAATAGAGACCGACCAACGATGAAGGTAGCTCAGTCAAGCAATGGTAGCGAGTGGGGACTGTGAGTACTCACTCGTACTACATACATGATTCAAAACTCAAATTTAAGATTACTCTCGTAGGGTCATAGCCGAGCAAGTAGAGACGCTTGGATCGAGGTAAAAATGCTGACTGGATCACATACGTACTTCCTCCGTCTTAAAATAAGTGTCTCGAGTTGAGTACAACTTTAAACTGAGGTTGAGCAGCGCTGCTATACAAACAATACATTTACGGCCGATGCCTACTTGGCAGCGTCAACAGCGAGTGTGCATGCAGGAAGCACCGCTGGGGAGGTTGCACCGTTCGTGGATCGTGCGGACAATGTCGTGTGTAAAGCAATTTCGAAAGTTAAAGACATTTATTTTGGGACGAAGGAGATATATAACATGGAGAAGCGGGCGCCGGCGGCTACCACCGGCCTGACTGGAAGTCAAATAGTATATAAATTACTATGAAGATAGGCATTTTCAAAGATGAATGAATCATAGTATAACAACACTAGTCCCACTCAATTGTTGAAAAGAAGATAAAACAAACAGTTTTCATCCATGTAGTCTGGTCATTGGCCCATTGCAACTCGGTCAAAGTTGGACTACGTACTGACAGATAGGGCAGTTGAGAGGCTGACCGAGTCCTAGATATCAGCTGGAGCAAAAGTCCGTGGAGTGTTGTTCGAACGAACGCTTCCCAGGCATACGTTGTGTTTCCTCTCCGGTGAATAAACATCAGTATCCTCGAAGAAGAAGAAGAAGAAAAGCGCGCGGCGATAAAATGTCAGCAGCCCGGTAAGCAAGACAACTGAAGATCGGACTGATCATCTCTGACTGTATAGCAAGATCCAATTTCCGCATGACGTGTCAGCTTGACTCGGATTAAAACAAAAAGATATGCTGACTCAGATGATTCAAACATGCAGGTTGTGTTCACTTCAGCTTCCACCCTTTCCCATGTGCCGGCAACATTGACCGGGAGAACGGAAAGGATTTGGCGGCTCCTGCTCTTCAGACAAGAAGAACAGCAGTACAAAAAACAGAGTTGCAGCAGTATGTATGTACACCATGTTACTATAGCACTCCAATTTCCAACCATGTTCCAAACTGACAGATAATTGTGATTCTCGGACACAAGACAGGTGTACAAACCAGGATTTGCATTTCAGAAAGCACACACCAGCCACCCCAGCAGAGGTGGCATAGGAGAGATAGATATTTACAGTTGGTTCTACAGGTAGAAATATTCTACCAGTGTATTACAACCCCACAAAAGACATATACTGGTACATTCCAATGCCTTCCTAATGCCGAGGGAGAACTGCTTCAAGAACATATGCAGTAGATGGGGACGAGAAACAACACAACAGGAGGAACTTGGAGCTACACCTCTGCCCGAATATACCATCGCGAGATATATCTCAAGTAAAGGAATGGAGTGTGTGGAAATAGGTTTTCCTTTCCTGGGAGTATTATTGATGCTGCCGCACAGCCAGGCCACAAGAAGTAGTATGGTCTAGAAGGCTCTCTTCCATAGCAGAGTCCAAAGATTTAGCTCGCAAAATGCAGCTTTCTGGTGGGGTAGGGTGGGGGTAGGAAATGAAGGAGACATCATCATAGACTGTCATAGAGTGCTAACTTATCTCTTCAGGGACGTGCATGCCAAAACCGCGTTTCATCTTCTCGATTCTGGCATTTGAAAATTGAAATCGTTAGTGTATGACCAAGAAAACATGGTTTAGAGGAAATTGATAAAGACAATTTGCTGATCAAGATAGAATTTTAAGAGGTTAAATACATGGTACTCAGAGTTGAGACAAGTTGTGGCTAAAATCAATAAAAAGTTCTAACATAATGCTTGCACGTTTCCGTATGACGACCAAAGTGACAACCTTGCACAAGTTCACATGATATCAGTAATTTCTTTCGTGTAGAAAACAAACAACGATTGAGCAAAAGGTTTAAAATAACCACAGCAAAAAATGGTCAAAGAAGGCATGAGACAACACTGACTTTGGCCTATTACAGGCAGTCCCCTGCTATTAGGCAATCCATCTCGAGTAGTGAATCACAGGGGGGTAATTGATTAAGCCATTAGATGATTTGTCAAATACAAATTACTAATGCCAGGGAAATTTTACCGAAGAGTTTAGGTATGTAGAAACCAAAAACTACTTGGGCACAATGTTGCACCAGTGTTGACTTCAAAATGAGTTGAAGTTTCCTTTTATACGAGGATAGCAAAAACATACATATAGATATAGCCCACTCTTCTGGAGGAAATGCAGTCTGTAAAGGAGAACTTACGTAGGAGCAAGCTTTCCAAGGCTGCGTAATTTGTCGCCAGTTGTAGCATCAGTCACAGTTCCTGAGATATCAACGGTATATGATTTTTCAGAGAAACGTTGAAGGCCTCTCTTTACAAGCAAATCGAAATCTTTCTGATGAAGTTCTCTTCCATTTACAAGCACTCCAGTAGTCCCACCAGCACAATTCTTGGGCATTGAATAACTGAATTCTTTTATAAATGGCTGCAAAATGAGAGACCGGTCAAGGTTATGTCTTGCATACATGCAGTTCTAGGGAAAGCATCCCATGGAAAAGACTCAGCTTACAGGGATAATGCCGCTACACTCGTGCCCCATGACACCCCAAAATCCAGCACGTTGGTCATACCTGAATTACCAAAGAGAGAAAACACTATATTACCTTGCTTTAAAGATGTTTCCAATGCCTGTGAATTAAATGTAACTGTAAACGTGCTGAAGATCTAACGGAATTGCAACAAGTTATAATTTATAAAATAGCTACATGGTAACATTGTACAAACTATTTTATCATGAATTTGTATCTGACTTTTCAGTATACAAATCAGATCGTTGCGTCTGGTTAAAGGCAGACAGGCATGAAAGTCATATGGTGTCTAATTTTGAGCTAGTAGCATTTACTGGAGCAATCACTAAAGAATACAAATCATTGATGAACCAGAATCTATAAAGTCTATGAAAGAATGTACAAACTAGCCAAGTGATCATTTCAAGATGAAGTGGCCAATTTGGCTAAAAAAGCAAAGCATTCCTTCTTTCTTTAGATTATGAAAGGCAAGATTACATAGTTATGCAGTGGAATCAGGCATGATCATTTTATAACAGTGGGTCAGTATACTTCATCATGATTCTCACCGCTAAACCATATTTATTCAGAAGGAGAATACAGATCAATTTATTTGTCTCTTGATTGTGGCAGCACCCTTAGGTAAGAAAAGTGTGTGTTCTGGGCAGATGATGCTAGAGTAAACGATGAACTAAGGCAACAGGATATACAGCATATGCTGCAAATACAGCACACGTTCTGAATTCCAATTAGAGGAAATGACTTACCAATATGAACCAGGGCTAACAGGACCAGCTTTTTTCTCCGCCTTACGAAGAGCACGCTCAGAGATTGGATGACCGTTGATGGAAACCTTGACACTGTCCATAGACTGGTTGAATAAAGAAAGATCCTTGAAACCTTTCTTTAAGAAACCACCAAAAAATGATGAATCCCCACTCTTACCAGCTGAAGATTGAATTTCATCTAGCCCAGCATCAGAAGAAACATGAGAACTAGTATTTGTTCGCTCACTGACCGATGACTCATTTTTGCCCACTCTCTTGGCATTTTCACCGTTTGAGGACAGTGATTTAGCACAATCATCTTCTATGCTCTCTTCATCACATGTCTTAGTTATGCTATCGAATCCAAACGCATTGTTATAACCTTCCTTGCTGCAGTTGTCGTATCTCTTATTAGCGCCTTGAACTCCAAAGTTGTTGTCATCTTGTTTGCTCTTTCCTTCATACCTTTTGCTTGTAGCTTCATCTTCGAGGCTGCTGCTCCTGCTATCATCACTATTGGCCTTCCGCGGGTTCTTGTTACCAATGTGACCATCAGGACAACTAGCATTAAGTTGTTTGAGATATTTCTGTCCATATGTTTTCTTCGCGGTTTCTCCACTAAATCCATCCTTCCGACTTCCATTGCTCTTTTGTTCACATTTCACATCAATCCTCTCACCTCGAACATCAAAGTTTCCTTTGCTATTTAAGCCATACCTCTTGCTCTTGATTTGATCCCCACCACTGCAATCATTTTGCTGGCTGGAAAAGGGATCAACAAGTTTATCCTCTAAAATTGGGGCTTGTGGACTGATTGTGCGAACAACTGAAGCTTCGACCTGACTGTCTGCATCTCCTTGACATAATATATCTTTTGGGCTATCTGCAAATCTAGACTTGCTGACAGAAACAGATTTTACCTGACTGATCTTGTTTGGCCCGCGCTCTTTGTTTGTGCTGCTGCCATAGCTTCCTGTGGAAGACTGCGACAGATTGTCGGAAAAATTCTGCTTCTGTCGATAGCTACCGAAACTGGAAGTGTCATCATCCTCATATGGATACCACCCAGAATTTTGAGGAGCCCGGCGATCGGAGCTTCTCACACTTTTTGGCACACTAAAAGATGATGATGGGATCACCGGATGAACTTTCACTCCTTTAGGCTTGAAATCGAAAGTAACAACCTCTGAGCAGGAGCCACACTGAACCCGATTCTGCTTCGGTGATGTGCATTTCCCAGGAGGTAGCTGAAGAAGCTGGTTACAGGAGCTGCAGACGACGAACGGCGCGCCACCCTTCGTCGGCCGGCAGAAGCTATCTGCCCTCTTGCTGAAGTACTCCACCCTTCTCTTGGACATCGAAAGGTGCGAGTAGAGCGACGAAGCCACCGACCGCCGGTCATACTCTGACGATATCGACGAGGCGGACCTGTCGAACTGGTACGGCGGCCTCTGCTGCCCCGCGAAGAACCTCGCCATCGGAATGCTCTCCTCCTGCGGCGGCATGGCCCGCTGGGCGTGCACGCACTGTGCGCACTGGCACGAGCTGTGGTGGCCGCCGTACCCGTAGCCCTCCCACTGCCCCTCCGGGCGCGGCTGCCGGAACCTCCCGCTGGGCTGCCTCGCGTACCTGTCATCGCACACGGACCGCTGGTCGTACGAGCTCAGCGGCCCGCCTTGCCCGTACCGGCCGGCGTGGCGCGAGGAGCGGTAGTACTCCGGCGGCGCACCACGGCCCGGCGGGGGCGGCAGAGGGTCGGCGTGCGAGTGGCGCATGGAGACGGCGCCCCGGCCCATGCGGTGCTGCGGCGGCTCCGCTCCCCGCGGCCCCGCGGCCTCGCAGGACCGGGTGATCTGGTCCCGTATCTCGTCCAGCTTCCGGAGCAGCTCCGCCGGGTCCTGCTGCTTGAGCGCGGCCCAGTCCACCGCGCCGCCCCGGTCGGCGCCGCCGCATTGCCCGTAGTCCCCCGGCTCGGGCGCCCTCGCCCTCCGCCTGTACTTCATCTCCTTGGGCTCGCTCCCCATGGCGCCGGATTCTCCCCCCTTCCACGGAACCAAGAACCGTAAAGCGGTTGCAGAAATCTGCAGAATCCGCAAGATATCGCGACGGATCAGAGAATACCGACGGAAGATAATAGTTAGTATACGTCGTAGAGAGCCTTGAACAGCGATGGCAGGGAGAGGCGGCGGCGGCGGTTACCTCGACGCGCAATCGGAGAGCTCGTGACGGCGCTCGGCGGCGGCACAGAGGCTACGGCGCGGGGCACGCGGCGGCGGCGCCTCCGGGTCTCCGTCAGAGCTTCGCGGCGGCGGCGAGGAGGAGGCGGGTCGGCATTGGCGAGGGAGGGCGGCGAGGCAGCGTGGTGGCGGAGTGGCCGCGGCGAGGAGGACGAGGAGGGGGGCAAGTGGAAGAGCGGCTATGTACTGGTGTGACCTGCGAGGGATCTGTCTGCAATATGTTAAACTGTTGAGGTCATGAGCGCGATATTCCGGCAGAGTTCGGCGGAACCGCGTGTTCCAGTTGGAGGGCTGACTGACGCGTGGGGCCCACGGGCAGAACGGGGCGTCCAGATGGGGTTGCTTGACTAATGCCACGCGCATTTGTTGCTATAGAAGAGTAGCATGGGTTAATCAGTACTGCTCGCAACAAATTCGTCAGGAAATTTATGATAGAAAGTGTACTCGCAAGAAACGTAGTATTACTCCAAGCAACACTGTTAACCCATAACTTTCGGTTGGTATTGATAATTAATTGTATCAGCCCGTGCCCTCGCGAACCAACCTGTGGTTTAGATGGTTAGAGGGATTGTGATATCCCCATCCCACTAGGGTTACGTTCCCGTCGACGACGAAGTGTCTACAGTGATTTTGTAAATTTCAAGATGATATACCGGCTCAGTCTTTCGAAGATGCTAATAAGGATAGGATGTGCGTGTGTGCGCTCATAGGGGTGAGTGCCCTCACCTGAAATCCTTTTCTGCATTTTTCAAAACTCTTGGCAAATCGACCAACCATTTGTCATGCTCGGTAAGAGCAATGCGCTCCATGACAAAGACCCCAGAGATGTTTGTGCGTGTAATTATATATGTGATGTATAAGTTTCTTTTTTCCCGTGATTAATCAATCGATCATGGCGCGTAGGCTAATGATAGGCTCCGTCGTTTCGGTTGATATTGCTGTTGGGTCTGAATCTGAATTTTAGTTATTAGCTCTCTCCCGGCGTCAATAATACCACCGGCCACCACTAGCGCTGCGTACGTACCAGCAATCAAATCAATCAGTGGCGGTGCGGCGTGGTGTGGTGTGGTGTGAGCATCTCAAAAGGAGACGGAAATCGGTGGTGTGGGTTAGTAGTATTTTTTGTAGTATAATGGAAGCAATGATATTTGTCAACGACAAGGGAAAGCAGACGAATATATGCGCCTAAACACTCACTCACTCGCGCATGCATGCATGTGGTCCGTTCCCTCCTCCTTCTCCGCTTTGCTTTGCTTATGATTATTAATACAGTATGATATAATACAGTTTGTCCGTCAGGTTAATCCTATCTGTCTTGTATCGATGTCCCTGAGGGAGACCGATTAAACAAGTCGGCGCCAGCATGATCGATGCTCGGCGCAGGACGTTTTAGGTGTTCAGTGGCAACTGTCGAGAGCCTGCCTAACACATGTGTATCGTGTGTATGAGCAATGCTAGGCACTGGTACTCATCATAAACAATGCAGTGACAGTACAATTTCCCGGCTGTTTTTTGTGCCTAATTGCTGGATCATCTGGCCCCGCATCTTGCAAAGATCGTAACAGTGGTGCAGTGCGCTCCAAGGAAAAAATTGGTGCTACCGAGATATCAAGAAACTGTAGCACTGAGATGGACTCAACACCTCTGTGTGACTCTGAAAGCGTGCTGTCAAGAAATATGTGTGCAACGCATGGCTGGGCGGCAGGAAACCAGCGAGGCAGAGGCACCTAACTCGTACGGTACGAGCGCCGAGGCTGACAAAACGGATCAACTAATTTAAAGTTGCGGTGGTGCACGTCGCTCCTCACTCTCCTCCACCTCGGCCTCCGCCCCCGCCCCCGCCCCCGCCGACGAGTCCGTCCCCGGACGTTTCATGGGCGTCACACCTTGTTGCCGCTGTCGTCGGTCGTCTAGATGACAAATCCCCTCGGTCCAATACCGGACACCGATTTTTAGAGGGAAAAAAAGGTTTAAAAAGCATCCGATTTTGTATTAACGAAGCCAACAAAGATTACATCAGGCCAACATGACAGCAAACAGCAGCAAACGACAACGACCGAACAATACAAGAGAGCACCCTAAACAACTTATTGCAACTAAATACAAAATATAGGTACTAAGGCCAACTCAACCGCGCGACCCCAAACGGACGTCCGTTTTGTCCGGATTCTATCTGTTTGGATAGGACAATGGGATCGTCTCCAGGCATGTCCTGGGATGCGGTGGCCGTGCGCCCAGCGCGCGGCCGCATCCGTTTGCCCCATTTTGTCCGCCTCCATTTTAAAAAGAGAGCAACGTTTCAAATCCCAAGCCCTAGTTCATCAGGCCAGCGGCGTACACGTCCATCGCCGGCAACACAGCCGGCCTCCAAAATGAATGTTTTACTCGCCGGCACACAGCCAGCAGCCCAACGGGCGGGTGGCACCCATGCCAGCCTCCAAAAAGAACGGCCACGGTCGATTGGACAACCTAGTTCAGGCCGTTGGCGTCGAACATCTCCTTCTGCCTGGCCTCGAACCAGGCCCTCGTCTTCTCGCTCATCTTGGACAAGTCCACGCTCATGATCGCAAGGACCACCTCCTTTGCTTTGGTTGCGGCATTGGTGGCCTCAATGTCGAGCTGCCTCTGACTGGCTGAGACATTGGCGGCCTCGATGTCGAGCTGCCTTTGCCGGGACGCCTCCTCCATGTCAATCTTCCTCCTCTTGGCCGCCTCCTCCATCTCAAGCTTTTTCCTTTGAAGGTCTAGGTATTGCTTCATTTGCTCGTCCTTGCTTTGCCGCTTCTTCTCGTCCCTCATATCCTTTTGAGACACCATGCCATGCAAAGTGTCATGCAAGGCCATGGATGAGGCATCACGTATGTCGTCCACCTTGAAGTTGGTCTTGCCCCTCGGCCTCTTCAACGCCTCGTCATCTCCACCTCCGGCGAACTTGGTCGTCTTCTTGCCTCTCTTTCTTTGAAGTTCACGGTATTGATTCTTGAACTTAGGGCAATTGTTGATGATCGTCCAACAATGCGTAAGAGTGAATGGCTTGTCATTGTGTCGGGCCTTGAATGCTTCCAAAGATTGAAATGCCTACACCACATGATCAACAACAATTGAACATGCAAACATATACAAGGCCGAAGTCTCACATGGCCGTAGCAAGGAAAAGGACTAGGATAAGGAGAGCATACCATGTCCCCAACGCCGAGACCACTCACGGGCCGTGCTTCAATGCTCTCAAATGCGAAGCAATACTTGTTACACTCTTGTTGGATGAACAACCACCTCTTTTGAATCGAGGTGATGCCACGGTTGCTTGTCATTTGGTAGGGCTCAAACATCTTCCTTTCATGAAATGTTTTGTGGACTCTCGTCCAAAAAACAAGGCCCTTTTGTTGCGCGCCGGTCTTCGGATCTTGGCTAATCTCCATCCAACATTGGCAAATCAACTTTTCCTCATCTTGTGTATATGAACCTGTGTGAATGCTCTTCCTCCTCTTTTGTGCTTCCGCTCTTTGGGTGAGCTCGTTGATGAACAATGGCTAGCCACCAATATCAATGGCATTGCTTTCTTCTTCATCACCATCACCTTCGCAATAGATGTCATCGTCTTCATGCCACGAGTCACCATGGTCGTAGTCAGCACGGTCGTCGGCCTCTTCATCAGGAACGTACTGGGCGTGGCCATCCTAACTTTGGGTCTCGTCGGGGTCATAGGCACGGCCCTGCCCACCCTCGTAGATCACATCCTCCATGAACTGGTTGTAGAAGGGGTCGTTGACCGGTGGCATTTGTGTTGGCATTCCGTCAAATAAGACGTGGGGGACGGCATGGTGCCCGTGAATGGTGCCTGTTGGTGTCAAAACCGGCGGATCTCGAGTAGGGGGTCCCGAACTGTGCGTCTAGGATCGATGGTAACAGGAGGCGGGGGACACGATGTTTACCCAGGTTCGGGCCCTCTTGATGGAGGTAATACCCTACGTCCTGCTTGATTGATATTGATGATATGAGTATTACAAGAGTTGATCTACCACGAGATCGGAGAGGCTAAACCCTAGAAGCTAGCCTATGGTATGATTGTCTGTATATTGTCTATCGACTAGCCTGGCCCCAGTTTATATAATGCACCAGAGGCCTAGGATAACAAGAGTCCTAGGCGAATACGCCGGTGGGGAGGAGTCCTTGTCTTGATCACCAAGTCTTGTGGAATCTTCCATGTATGCGGCAGCTGTCCGAACTGGCCCATGAGTATACGACCATGGGGGTCCTCGACCCAATCTAACAGATTGGGAGATGACGTGGTGAGTACCCCCTAGTCCAGGACACCGTCAGTAGCCCCTTCAACCGGTCTTCAAGTTAGAGACGCTCCTCGATTCTTCCGAACTATTCTTCATCTTCAGTTGTCGGTCTTGAAAACTGGTTCAACAAATCTTCTCATCTTCGATCTTGAGGATCGCCGAAATGCATTCGACAAGTTTATACGTCGGGTATCCGAGGAGCCCCTTTAAGTTTCCGGCCTTTATCAATGCCTTGTTATTTTACAGCCGGACTGCATTCGAGGTATCTTTTACAG
Source organism: Triticum dicoccoides (assembly GCF_002162155.2). NCBI lineage: Eukaryota > Viridiplantae > Streptophyta > Magnoliopsida > Poales > Poaceae > Triticum > Triticum dicoccoides. The sequence continues at coordinate 595,263,186 of NC_041380.1, read as the reverse complement.
CCGAGCACCAATGCCGGACTGCTTCCGAGGTCCAACGCCAAAATGTATCCGAGCTCCAACGCCGGACTGTGTCCAAGCTCCAACGCCGGACTATATCCAAGATGTCATAGATCATCTTGGTACAAAAAAGTTGAAGGAGTTTAGCCGAGCTTAATGCCGGAAATGCCCTCTATGGAGCCAGCCACTAGTGCCCGAGCTTTATGCCAGACTGCTTCCGAGATGGTGCACCACCCCGACTGTGGGACGATTTTTTGTCAATATTTTTATTGGTGCAATTTATCCTTTGCCGAGATATACAGCCAGTAGCCCTCAATGTGTGTATCGGTCTAAAAACCCAAGATGCACCTGAAGGATGACGTAAGACCGCTGATCCCAGTAGCCGCTGAGACTCAGGTTGATTTGCAAAATCGGCCTGAGGATCAAGTCCTAACTCGGCAGAATACTTCGGGACACAAAAAGCGGCGTGCTTAGTCCTCGAGACTCAGGTTGGGTGCGGCCGACCAACCTGAGGATCAAAATCTCCTCGGAAACTTTATTGCACATAAAATTTTCTGCATTGGACAGGCAATGCAGTAGCCCCCGAGACACTGGTCGGGTGGCAACACCAGATCAGGGGATCGATGTGCCCCTCTAATATTTGTAAATAATAAGCCCGAAGCCCAGTAGCCCCCGAGCCTTAATGCGGGCACGGGTGGCCGAATTAAGGATCGATATCCATAGTAAAATCACAAATTATGTGTAATGACTCTATGTATCCAAGTACTTTACATCATTAATGCTTGGATCCGCATTGTACAAAACTTTGTTGACCGACCATCGGCTTCCACCTCCTCGGCTAGTAGCCGAGGAGTGTTTGTCCTACTTTATAAAGCCTTTATGAGGGCAAAGATTTACGACAAACAAGGCAATCTGGCCATATGGTTTTATAAACAAAGGTACGCAGAGAGATATGTTATATTACTGTTTAATATAAGAAATGTCTTCCAAAGAAAATAGTCCCGCTATCGGTTTCTTTCTTTGTGTTGTCATGCTAAGCATGATTATGAAACCTCAGCTCTAATGTAAGAGTAAAATATCGAGGATTTAGTTTGGGAGGCCAGTTAATAGCCCCTAGTAGTGTTCGGCGACAGTCGGGGTCAAGCCGTAAACACTTCGGCCATTGTTATGAATGGCCCGTCATTTAACACAGTCATCGGATCGCTGACCAGTTTACGCTTGTTGTGACAGTCAGTTTTCGGCTTTCTCCACTGAGGTGCTTAACCATGTGAGCTGGAAGCACAATCGCAGTGGTTCTCCCTTTGCACACCTAGCCGAACAAAGCGGTACGTAGGAGGCAAGCGCAGGAGCCGGGCAACCCAACTATTGAGCGAAGACACAATTCGAAACCGATGTATATATAGCAATATCCGAGAATGTTTTTGCCGGATCTCTAAAGGTGTCCGGCGTTGCACTGCAAGACTTGTGCTGAAAACACACAAATAGTTTAAAAGTGGCAAAAAGCTTGGAAAACCAAAAAACGTCAGTAAAAACATGACGTCCGAACAAGATCAAGTGTTCGGTGCCAATCCGAAAATTGGAAGAGAAAGAAAAAATTGTGCTTCTGTCGTGTTTTGACAACGACCAAGAAGAAAGCACATTTATAGCTCATATATAAATTTTAAGAGCCCCCAAGTGACTTGGGTAAGAATTTTATGTATAATGATTGTATGTACCGAAGTACTTATATCATATCTTTGTTCACCCGAACTTTAAACGCGTCTTAACCGACCGTCGGCTTCTCCCTCTTCGGTCAAGGACCGAAAAGTGTTATGTACTCCTCCTATCGAGAATATCGACAGTGTTTCCGATAACCAGGCAACCGGGCCATAAGGCTGTAACAGATAAAGCGCGCTTAGGGAACTTATGCTATATTACAGACGAAGTGTAAGAAGCATCTTCGAAGAAAATAGTACCCCCACTGATACCTTTCTTCGGTGCTCATTATTACTATGAGACTTGTGCAATAGATTTTTTGTACTCATGAGTTCCGTTGTGTGCCGACCATGATTGAAAACAATAAGAGCGTTAGCTTTCGGCTTCATCCAGTCTGAGGTCAGAGCTCGGAGGACCCGGTCATGACAATCGCAGAGCTGCTCCCTTTACTCCCTAGCCGAACAATCGGGAACGTAGGGGTAAGCACAGGAGTCAGGCAACCCAGCTTGCAAATCGCTTAAGTCAATATGGTGCATATTGTGGCGTAATACATGAACAAGGAACGAAGCCGTACAAGTATAATCATATGCAAGAGGAAAAGCTTCATAAAGGAAGCCCCCAAATAAACAGGTTATTTGAATTTGTGCGTCACAAACAAAGTTTGGACAAGGAAATTTTTTACAAGCAACTTTTTTCCAAAAAAGTATAATGCTTGGTCGAACCGAACACAAGTTAAAAATATAAAACTTTAAGCATGAAGGGAACTTAGCTGGTTAATGTGTTCGGTATTGATGACGCGGCCCGAGCTTGATGCGGGATAAGGTTCCATCCCCCAAGCCGGTCCCAAGGTGGCGGAGCAAAGAGCTCGGCACTCCAAAGTGGTGACATAGCACGGTCAATGTGGGCCGGCAGAGTGATGCCGAAGTCCCTGGCATGGGGTAATGAAGTGTTGATGAAGCCCCCCGTCCAGCCGAGGTGACGTGGTATGTCAGTACGCTGAGTTGACGATACTGCCCAACCCGGATCATTTTCCTATGCACAAAAATAGTGCAAACCGGAGATAATAGTAATAATAATAATTAAAAAAATCATTGCATAATAAATAATTTATGCAAAGTGAGTAATAAAAGAAATATGGCCTGGTGCCGAAGTCAAGGTGGGGGCGTCGGCGTGATGCGGTAAAGGTGTGGCAAAGCCTGAATTCACAGGTCGGTCCGAGTTTCGGATGCTGCATTCACCGGACTATGTACGGAAACTGACCGAATCACCACGCGACTGTCGTAAGTGCGGCCATCATTCGATAGACCTGTGTACAAATGATGGAACAAACCAGAGTAATAATTTCTTGGGAAAAATAAACCCCAACAAGCAAAAAAAAATACTAGGATTAATAGCACCTGGTTTATTTGTTGTAGCAATCCGAAGAGAGGTGATTCCGAAAATTTGGACTCGATCCGCACACCCATTGCCTGATGGGCGATGATGGCATGGCGATGCTGGCAAAGGTTGGCTCGCCGAATCAAAGCACTCGATCCAGCTAACGTGACGGAGCTGGTCGGCTAGTGACGCCGAAGTCCCCGGAGTAGGTTGATGAAGAGATGGCGAAGCCCCCAGTCCAGCTGAGATGTCGAAGCCTCGATGTCAGCCAATGAGTCGAAGTAGGTCGGCGTGATGGACACCAGCTTGAAGAAGCAATAGTGCGGCCGGCAATGCCGGTATGCCCGCTCCGTGTAATCCGCGGGGCGGCGATGTTGGTGATGATTTATCCTTCGCGATGCCGGACTCTTGTTCGGCTTGCCGAGATGATGATCTGAAGAAGTTGAGCTTGGCTCAACAAAGTGACGACGTGTCTAGCGCAGGTCGGCAGCCTTGGAGCAATATTGCCGGACTGGTTTGACACCAGCATGATGATGAACATGACATCATTGGAGGCTTAAAAATTTACGGGTACGTGTTTAAAAACAATGCACAATACCCTAGAAGAGAATTCCTCTAAAAAGGTTGTCCAATATCACGTTCATAAAGAAACATGAATTCGGGTCGTATCCGTATTCGCGCAGAAAACAGATCCGAAAATTGGTCCACTCATCGGAAGATTCCCAGAGTTTGAACCATCGGGTCGAGCTGAAATTTGGAGGGGTGGTAGATATGGGAATTCCGCGGTAGATGAACGGTGGAATCTTCCAAAGGACCTCCGAGCTGGGCTCTGGAGACCACGCCCTAAACTCGTCTAGATTCCCGTCAAGATTTGATAGGGCTCCGGTATATCGTAGATTGTCGGAGATTCCTCCATTGGTACTCGACGAAATTTTGCATGGCTGTTGTAGACGTAATTCCGCACTATTCCACCGAAGCAATCGTCAAACCGACGCTCGAGGAGGTGGTGACGGTGAATACAAGTTCGCTGTCCATAAAAACAGGACGGCCGCCCGAGGCCAATGGTGACGTTGAGCCCTCGAGCTCCATGGATGACTCCTCTATGATCATGATAGAGATTGGAGTTGATGTTGAAGAAGGCCCCGTCCGAACATGACGATCGGAGATGGAACACGGTCCTCGGTCGAGCAAAGGTGACCAGTCGAGCCGGTGACGAAGATGCCGGCGTCGCAGTTGACCTGCGGGCGAGCCATTGATCCTTTTGCCAATCACACAGCGAAACTCTCAATGAAAGCATCAATGTCGGTGTCAAAACCGGCGGATCTCGGGTAGGGGATCCCGAACTGTGCGTCTAGGATCGATGGTAACAGGAGGCAGGGGACACGATGTTTACCCAGGTTCGGGCCCTCTTGATGGAGGTAAAACCCTACGTCCTTCTTGATTTATTCTTGATGATATGAGTATTACAAGAGTTGATCTACCACGAGATCGTAGAGGCTAAAACCCTAGAAGCTAGCCTACGGTATGATTGTTGTATATTGTCTATCGACTAGCCTGGCCCGATTTATATAATGCACCAGAGGCCTAGGATAACAAGAGTCCTTGCCGAATACGCCGGTGGGGAGGAGTCCTTGTCTTGATCACCAAGTCTTGTGGAATCTTCCATGTATGCGGCAGGTGTCCGAACTGGCCCATGAGTATACGGCCATGGGGGTCCTCGACTCAATCTAACAGATCGGGAGATGACGTGGTGAGTACCCCATAGTCCAGGACACCGTCAGTGCCTGTGCTTGCTTTCTTTGCATCTGACGGACGGCCGGCCGCCGCTGCTGGACCCAGGCGTGACGTTGAGGTCGATGGCGGCCGAGGGGCGCGGTGTGGACGGCGTGATCATGTCAACGTCTGGCGACCCCGAGAAACGGGTCTGGCCGTCGTGCCTTGGCGGGGGAAAGCCGGTCGATATGGGCGTGGTCTGCGAAGTCGGCGATTGGCAGTGCGGAGGTCGGGCGACCGACGAGCCTGTGCTCGCCGGGCCGACGGCCGCTGCAGGGAAACCGGCCGGACGGCACATGCCAAGCATGAGGAGGGTGTGCACTTTGTTGACGATGTCCTCCATCTCGTCGACCGCGGCCTTGCACCATGCGGCCTCCATCGCATCGCACTCGGCAGCGAACTTGGCCGCGACGGCATTGACCTTGACGACCGCTCTCCGGCTCCTCCTCTTCGCCGATTCCGCGTCCAACTTGGCGATCTCCTCCGTCGTGCACTCTGACGGCGGCTTCCTTGGTGCCTTGGACACCTTCTTCTTCACCTTTTCGGGCGGGTCGATGATGTCTACTACACAACCTTCTTCTTGTAGACGTTGTTGGGCCTCCAAGTGCAGAGGTTTGTAGGACAGTAGCAAATTTCCCTCAAGTGGATGACCTAAGGTTTATCAATCCGTAGGAGGCGTAGGATGAAGATGGTCTCTCTCAAGCAACCCTGGAACCAAATAACAAAGAGTCTCTTGTGTCCCCAACACACCCAATACAATGGTAAATTGTATAGGTGCACTAGTTCGGCAAAGAGAGGGTGATACATGTGGTATATGGATAGTAGATAAAGGTATTTGTAATCTGAAATTATAAAAACAGTAAGGTAACTAATGATAAAAGTGAGCATAAACGGTATTGCAGTGCGTTGAAACAAGGCCTAGGGTTCATACTTTCACTAGTGCAAGTCCTCTCAACAATAATAGCATAATTGGATCACATAACTATCCGTCAACATGCAACAAAGAATCACCCCAAAGTCACTAATAGCGGAGAACGAACGAAGAGATTATGGTAGGGTACGAAACCACCTCAAAGTTATTCTTTCCAATCAATTCGTTGGGCTATTCCTATAAGTGTCACAAACATCCATAGAGTTCGTACTAGAATAACACCTTAAGATACAAATCAACCAAAACCCTAATGTCACCTAGATACTCCAATGTCACCTCAAGTATCCGTGGGTATGATTATACGATATGCATCACACAATCTCAGATTCATCTATTCAACCAACACATAGGACCTCAAAGAGTGCCCCAAAGTTCTACCGGAGAATCACGACGAAAACGTATGCCAACCCCTATGCATAGGTTCATGGGCGGAACCCGCAAGTTGATCACCAAAACATACATCAAGTGAATCACGTGGTATCCCATTGTCACCACAGATACGCACGGCAAGACATACATCAAGTGTTCTCAAATCTTTAAAGACTCAATCCGATAAGATTACTTCAAACGGGAAACTCAATTCATTACAAGAGAGTAGAGGGGGGAAGAAACATCATAGGATCCAAATATAATAGCAAAGCTCACGATACATCAAGATCATATAACCTCAAGAACACGAGAGAGAGAGAGAGAGATCAAACACATAGCTACTGGTACATACCCTCAGCCCCGAGGGAGAACTACTCCCTCCTCGTCATGGAGAGTATCGGGATGATGAAGATGGCCACCGGAGAAGGATTCCGCCCTCCGGCAGGGTGCCGGAACGGGTCTAGATTGGCTTTCGATGGCTACGGAGGCTTCTGGCAGCGGAACTCCCGATCTATTGTGCTCACGGATGTTTTTAGGGTATATGGAGATATATAGGCGGAAGAAGTATGTCAGGGGGGCCACGAGGGGCTCACGAGGGTGGAGGGCGCGCCCAGGGGGGTGGGTGCGCCCCCTGCCTCGTGACCTCCTCGCCGATCCCCCGACGTACACTCCAAGTCTTCTGGGCTTCTTTCTTTCCAAAAATGAGTTCCGTGAAGTTTCAGGTCAATTGGACTCCGTTTGATTTTCCTTTTCTTCGAAACCCTAAAATAGGGTAAAAACAGAAACTGGCACTGGGCTCTGGGTTTATAGGTTAGTCCCAAAAATGATATAAAAGTGTATAATAAAGCCCATAAACATTCAAAACAGTAGATAATATAGCATGGAGCAATCAAAAATTATAGATACGTTGGAGACGTATCAGCATCCCCAAGCTTAATTCCTGCTCGTCCTCGAGTAGGTAAATGATAAAAGAAAGAACTTTTGATGTGGAATGCTAGTTGGCATAATTTCAATGTAATTCTTCTTAATTGTGGTATGAATATTCAGATCCGGAAGATTCAAGACAAAAGTTCATATTGACATAAAAATGATAATACTTCAAGCATACTAACTAAGCAATCATGTCTTCTCAAAATAACATGGCTAAAGAAAGTTCATCCCTACAAAATCATATAGTTTAGTCATGTTTCATTTTCATCACACAAGAATGCTCTCATCATGCACAACCCCAATGACAAGCCAAGCAATTGTTTAATACTTTAGTAATCTCAAACTCATAAACTTTCACGCAATACATGAGCGTGAGCCATGGATATAGCACTATGGGTGGAATAGAATATAATGAGGGGGGTTATGTGGAGAAGACAAAAAAGAGAAAGTCTCACATCAACGAGGCTAATCAATGGGCTATGGAGATGCCCACCGATTGATGTTAATGCAAGGAGTAGGGATTGCCATGCAACGGATGCACTAGAGCTATAAATGTATGAAAGCTCAACAAAAGAAACTAGTGGGTGTGCATCCAACTTGCTTGCTCACGAAGACCTAGGGCACTTGAGGAGGCCCATTGTTGGAATATACAAGCCAAGTTCTATAATGAAAAATTCCCACTAGTATATGAAAGTGACAAAACAAGAGACTCTCTATCATGAAGATCATGGTGCTACTTTGAAGCACAAGTGTGGAAAAAAGGATAGTAGCATTGCCCCTTTTTATTTATTTTCTCTTTTTTTGGGCCTTTTTTTTCTTTGGCCTTTCTCTTTCTTTTGGGACAATGCTCTATTGAATGATGATCATCATACTTCTATTTATTTACAACTCAATGATTACAACTCGATACTAGAACAAAGTATGACTCTATATGGATGCCTCCGGCGGTGTACCGGGATTGCGATGAATCAAGTGTGACATGTATGAAAAATTATGAACGGTGGCTTTGCCACAAATACGATGTCAACTACATGATCATGCAAAGCAATATGACAATGATGAATGTGTCATGATAAACTGAATGGTGGAAAGTTGCATGGCAATATATCTCGGAATGGCTATGGAAATGCCATAATAGGTAGGTATGGTGGCTGTTTTGAGGAATATATAAGGAGGTTTATGTGTGACAGAGCGTATCATATCACGGGGTTTGGATGCACCGGCGAAGTTTGCACCAACTCTCAATGTGAGAAAGGGCAATGCATGGTACCGAAGAGGCTAGCAAGGATGGAAGGGGAGAATGCGTATAATCCATGGACTCAACATTAGTCATAAAGAACTCACATACTTATTGCAAAAATCTACAAGTCATCAAAAACCTTGGCACTACGCGCATGCTCCTAGGGGGATAGATTGGTAGGAAAAGACCATCGCTCGTCCCCGACCGCCACTCATAAGGAAGACAATCAAATAACACCTCATGTTTCTGTTGGAAATATGCCCTAGAGGCAATAATAAATTGGTTATTATTATATTTCCTTGTTCATGATAATCGTTTATTATCCATGCTAGAATTGTATTGATAGGAAACTCAGATACATGTGTGGATACATAGACAACACCATGTCCCTAGTGAGCCTCTAGTTGACTAGCTCGTTGATCAATAGATGGTTATGGTTTCCTGACCATGGACATTGGATGTCGTTGATAACGGGATCACATCATTAGGAGAATGATGTGATGGACAAGACCCAATCCTAAGCCTAGCACAAGATCGTGTAGTTCGTATGCTAAAGCTTTTCTAGTGTCAAGTATTATTTCCTTAGACCATGAGATTGTGCAACTCCCAGATACCGTAGGAGTGCTTTGGGTGTGCCAAACGTCACAACATAACTGGGTGGCTATAAAGGTGCACTACAGGTATCTCCGAAGTGTCTGTTGGGTTGGCACGAATCGAGACTGGGATTTGTCACTCCGTGTAACGGAGAGGTATCTCTGGGCCCACTCGGTAGGACATCATCATAATGTGCACAATGTGACCAAGGAGTTGATCACGGGATGATGTGTTACGGAACGAGTAAAGAGACTTGCCAGTAACGAGATTGAACAAGGTATCGGGATACCGATGATCGAATCTCGGGCAAGTAATATACCGGTAGACAAAGGGAATTTTATACGGGATTGATTGAATCCTTGACATTGTGGTTCATCCGATGAGATCATCGTGGAGCATGTGGGAGCCAACATGGGTATCCAGATCCCGTTGTTGGTTATTGACCGGAGAGTTGTCTCGGCCATGTCTGCATGACTCCCGAGCCCGTAGGGTCTACACACTTAAGGTTCGATGACGCTAGGGTTATAGGGAAAGTATGTACGCGGTTAGCGAATGTTGTTCAGAGTCCCGGATGAGATCCCGGACGTCACGAGGAGTTCCGGAATGGTCCGGAGGTAAAGATTTATATATGAGAAGTCCTGTTTTGGTCACCGTAAAAGTTTCGGGTGCTATCGGTAACATACCGGGACCACCGGGAGGGTCCCGGGGGTCCACCAGGTGGGGCCACCAGCCCTAGAAGGCTGCGTGGGCCAAGTGTGGGAGGGGACCAGCCCCAGGTGGGCTGGTGCGCCTCCCACCAAGGCCCAAGGCGCAAGGGGGAGTGGGAGGGGGCAAACCCTAGGTCCAGATGGGCCTTAAGGCCCACCCTAGGTGTGCCCCCTCTCTCCCCCCTTGGCCGCCACCCTAGATGGGTTTTGGGGCTGCCGCCACCCCTAGGGAGGGAACCCTAGATGGGGGCGCAGCCCCTCCCCTTCCCCTATATATACTTGAGGTATTGGGGGCTGCAAGACACACGAGATCATCTCCCTCTTGGCGCAGCCCTACCTCTCTTCCTCCTCGTCTCTCCTAGTGCTTGGCGAAGCCCTGCTGGAGTTCCGCGCTCCTCCACCACCACCACGCCGTTGTGCTGCTGCTGGATGGAGTCTTCCCCAACCTCTCCTTCTCCCCTTGCTGGATCAAGGCGTGGGAGACGTCACCGTACTGCACGTGTGTTGAACACGGAGGCGCCATGGTTCGACGCTTAGATCAGAATCAACCGCGATCTGAATCGCTAACCGCGATCTAAATCTCTGCGAGTACGACTCCTTCATCTGTGTTCTTGCAACACTTCCGCTTAGTGATCTACAAGGGTATGTAGATGCACTCCCCTTCCCCTCATTGCTAGATTACTCCATAGATTGATCTTGGTGATGCGTAGAAAATTTTAAATTTCTTCTACGATCCCCAACAGTGGCATCATGAGCTAGTTCTATGCGTAGTTTCTATGCACGAGTAGAACAAAAGTTGTTGTGGGCGTCGATTTTGTCAATTTACTTGCCGTTACTAGTCTTATCTTGATTCGGCGGCATCGTGGGATGAAGCGGCCCGGACCGACCTTACACGTACTCTTACGTGAGACATGTTCCACCGACTGACATGCACTAGTTGCATAAGGTGGCTAGCGGGTGTCTGTCTCTCCCACTTTAGTCGGATCGGATTCGATGAAAAGGGTCCTTATGAAGGGTAAATAGAAATTGGCATATCACATTGTGGTTCTGGCGTAGGTAAGAAACGTTCTTGCTAGAAACCTATAGCAGCCACGTAAAAAATTTGCAACAACAATTAGAGGACGTCTAACTTGTTTTTGCAGCATATGCCTTGTGATGTGATATGGCCAAAAGGATGTGATGAATGATATATGTGATGTATGAGATTGATTATGTTCTTGTAATAGGAATCACGACTTGCATGTCGATGAGTATGACAACCGACAGGAGCCATAGGAGTTGTCTTAATTTATTTATGACCTACGTGTCAACTTAAACGTCATGTAATTACTTTACTTTATTGCTAAACTGTTAGCCATAGTAGTAGAAGTAATAGTTGACGAGACGACTTCGTGAAGACACGATGATGGAGATCATGGTGTCATGCCGGTGACGATGATGATCATGGTGCCCCGAAGATGGAGATCAAAAGGAGCAAAATGATATTGGACATATCATGTCACTATTTGATTGCATGTGATGTTTATCATGTTTTACATCTTATTTGCTTAGAACGACGGTAGCTCAAATAAGATGATCCCTCGCAATAATTTCAAGAAAGTGTTCCCCCTACCTGTGCACCGTTGCGAAGGTTCATTGTTTCGAAGCACCACGTGATGATCGGGTGTGATAGATTCTAACGTTCGAATACAACAGGTGTAAGCCAGATTTACACACGCAATACACTTAGGTTGACTTGACGAGCCTATCATGTACAGACATGGCCTCGGAACACGGAAGACCGAAAGGTCGAACATGAGTCGTATAGAAGATACGATCAACATGAAGATGTTCACCGATGATGACTAGTCCGTCTCACGTGATGATCGGACACGGCCTAGTTGACTCGGATCATGTATCACTTAGATGACTAGAGGGATGTCTATCTGAGTGGGAGTTCATTAAATAATTTGATTAGATGAACTTAATTATCATGAACATAGTCTAAATTGTCTTTGCAAATATGTTGTAGATAAATAGCTCACATTGTAGCTCCCTGTTTCAATACGTTCCTAGAGACTAAGTTGAAAGATATTGTAAGCAATGATACGGACTGGGTCCGTAGTCCGAGGAGTGTCCTCACTACTACACAGAAGGCTTATGTCTTCGATGCACTGCTCGATGTGCAAACCCCTACAACATCGTCTGTGGATGTTGTGAACACCTGACAGACACATCCTGATGACTACTTGATAGTTTAGTGCACCATACTTTACGGCTTAGAATCGGGATTCCAATGAAATTTTGAACGCCGTAAGACATATGAGATGTTCCAAGAGCTGAAATTGGGATTTTAGGCTCATGCCCATGTTGAGAGGTATGAGACCTCTGACAAGTTCTTTTGCCAACAAGATGGAGGAGAATAGCTCAGCTAGTGAGCATGTGCTCAGAATGTCTGGGTGCTACAATCACTTAAATCAAGTGGGAGTTAAACTTCCAGATAAGATAGTGATTGATATAGTTCTCTAGCCACTATCACTAAGCTACTAGATCTTCGTGATGAACTATGACATGCAAGGGATGGAGTTGATCCTGGAGCTGTTCGCGGTGCTTATGACCGCAAAAGGTAGAAATCAAGAAGGAGCATCAAGTGTTGATGGTTTAACAAGACCACTGGTTTCAAGAAGGGCAAGGGCTAGAAGGGAAACTTCATGGATGGAAAACCAGTTGCCGCTCCAGTGAAGGAACCCAAGGTTGAACCCAAACCCGAGACTAAGTGCTTCTATTGTAAGGGGAACGGTCACTGGTAGCGGAATTACCCCAAATGCATGGTAGATAAGAAGGCTGGCAACTTCAACAAAGTATATACATGTTATTAATGTGTACCTCACTAGTACTCCTGGTAGCACCTGGATATTGGATACCGGTTCAGTTGCTATTATTGGTGACTTGAAGCAAAAGCTACGGACTAAACGGAGACTGGCTAAGGGCGAGGTGACGATGTGTGTTGGAAGTGTTTCCAAAGTTGATGAAGATCACCATCACACGCTCCATCTGCCTTCGAGATTAGTATTGAACCTAGATAAATGTTATCAGGTGTCTATGTTGAGCATGAATATGATTAGATCATGTTCATTGCAATACGGTTATTCATTTAAGTTAGAGAATAATGGTTATTCTATTTACATGAATAATACCTTTCATGGTCATGCACCCTATGTGAATGGTTCATTGAATCTCGGTCGTGGTAATACGCATGTTCACGCAAAAGATGTAGAGTTAATAATGATAGTACCACTTTCTTGTGGCATTGCCGCTTAGGTCATATTGGCGTAAGATGCATGAAGAAACTCCATGTCGATGGATGTTTGGAGTCACTTGATTTTGAATCGCTTGACACATGCGAGCCATGCCTCATGGGCAGGATGACTAAGACCCTGTTTTCAGGTACAATGAAATGGGCAAGTGACTTGTTGGAAATCATACATGCTGATGCGTGTGATCCAATGAGAATTGAAGCGTGCCGTGGATATTGCTATTTTCTCATCTTCACTGATGATTTGAGTAGATATAGGTATATTTACTTAATGAAGCACAAGTCTGAAACGTTTGAAAAGTTCAAGCGATTTCAGAGTGAAGTTAAGAATCATCATAACAAGAAGATCATGTTCCTACGATCTGATCAAAGGGGGATTTTCTGAGTTATGAGTTTGGTTGAAGTCACCTGGAACACCACAGCATAATGGTGTGTCCGGACATCATAATCGAACCTTATGAGATATGGTGCGATCTATGATGTCTCTTACCGATCTACCGCTATTATTTTGAGGTTATGCATTAGAGACAGCTGCATTCACTCTAGATAGGACACCATATAAGTCCGTTGAGACGACGTCGTATGAACATTGGTTTGGCAAGAAACCAAAAGTTGTCATTTCTTAATGTTTGGGGCTGCGATACTTAAGGCTTCAGCCGGAAAGGCTCGAACCCAAAAACGGACAAATACATCTTCATAGGATACCCAAAGGTAACAGTTGGGTATACCTTCTACCTCAAATCCGAGGGCAAATTGTTTGTCGCTAAGAAAGGGTCCTTTCTCGAGAAGGAGTTTCTCTCGAAAGAATTGAGTGGGAGGAAGATAGAACTTGATGAGGTTGTTGAACCTCCACTTCAACCAGAAAGTGGTGCAACACAGAAAGATGTTTCTGTGGCGCCTATGTTGGTTGAAGAGGAAGTTAATGATAGTGATCATGAAGCTTCGGATCAAGTTGCTATCGAACCTCGTAGGTCAACAAGGATATGTACTACTCCTAAGTGGTACGATAATCCTGTCTTAGATATCATGTTGTTAGACAACAATGAACCTATGAGCTATGGAGAAACGATGGTGGGCCCGTATTCCAACAAATGGTTAGAAGCCATGAAATCCGAGATAGGATCCATGTATCAGAACAAAGTATGGACTTTGGTGGACTTGCCCGATGATCGACAAGCCATTGAGATAAATGGATCTTTAAGAAGAAGACGGACGTGGGCGGTAATGTTACCGTCTATAAAGCTCGTCTTGTGATGAGAATTTCACAAGTTCAAGGATCTTTAAGAAGAAGAGTCTTTTCACAAGTTCAAGGAGTTGACTACGGTGAGAATTTCTCACCCGTAGCGATGCTTAAGTCCGTCGGAATCATGTTAGCATAAGCTGTATTTTTCAATTATGAAATCTGATAGATGGATGTCAAAAACAAGTTTTCTTACCAGTTTTCGTAAGAAAGAGTTGTATGTGATACAATCAAAGTTTTGTCGATCCTAAGGATGCTAAAAGGTATGCTGGCTCTAGCGATCCTTCTATGGACTAGAGCAAGCATCTCAGAGTCAGAATATATGCTTTGATGGAGTGATCAAAGCTTTTAGGTTTATACAATGTTTGCTAGAAACTTGTATTTACAAGAAAGTGAGTGGGAGCACTACAACATTTCTGATAAGTATATGTGGATGACATATTGTTGATCTGAAATAATGTAGAATTTCTGGAAAGCATAAACGGTTGTTTGAAGAGTGATTTTCAAAGGAAGACCTGGATAAAGCTGCTTACATATTGGGCATCAAGATCTTTAGAGATAGATCAAGACGCCTGATGATACTTTCAAAGAACGCACACCTTGACATGATTTTGAAGGAGTTCAAAATAGATCAGTCAAAGAAGGGATTCTTACTTGAGTTGTAAGGTGTGAAGTTGAGTAAGACTCAAAGCTTGATCACGGCAGAAGAAAGAGGAAGGACGAAGGTCGTCCCCTATGCTTTTGTCATAGGCTCTATACGGAATGCCATGCTGAGTACCGCACCTGATGTGTGCCTTGCCACATGTCTGGCAAGAGGGTGCAAAGGTGATCTAGGAGTGGATCACCAGATAGCGGTCAAAATTATCCTTAGAGGAATAAGGAAATGTTTCTCGGTTATGGAGGTGATAATGAGTTCGACGTAAAGAGTTACGTCGATGCAAGCTTAACACCTATCCGGATAGCTCTAAGTGAAGATACCGGATACGTATAATGGAGTTGTCGGTGTACAAAAAGAGGGGTACACTTTTTTGTACCCCTATAACTGTGCACGGGCAGTCTGAGCCACGGGCGCCACCACACCAAGCAAGGCAAGGGAGGTGAGCCAGGGAAAGACCGAAGCTGAAGGGAACTAGGACGACCCCAAGGCCAAGACCACGAAGAGCAAAAGGGACGAAGCAGACTCCCCCGGAAAGATCCTTGCCGGGAGACAGCTTTGGCAACCTCGGCAAGACCCTTGCCGCGGCGACTCGCCCCACGCCTACGGAGAAAATTACCCTTGAGTCCACTGCCCCCAAGGGGCAAGGATTCGGGAGACATCTCCGTGGTGGCATGCAGATCTTTGTGAATACATTCAAGATCAGATACGCACTAAGAAGACGACGACCTTTGGCGAGATACTAGCCAGGGAAGACCACAAGACCCCCGGCAAGCGCCTTGCCGGGGATGACAGCAGGCGCCTCGGCAAGACCCTTGCCGGGGCCCCGGCAAGGCCCTTGCCAAGGACATCCGCAGGGCCACCATCAGGCCCACGCCGACTAAACCTCCACCACCATACACATGCAGCTGCCGACCAACCAGCTGGGCAGGCACCTGCGTGGCGGCATGCAGTTCTTCGTGAAGACCCACCACTGCGCCACCTCAGCTGCCTGCCTACCTACATGGCATCACATGCATCGCTGGCCAGGGCGCGTGTCGACACAAGAAGGAGCGGCGACGGACGAGACAGGTTTCTCCCCCGTACCCGATAAAGCAAGGACACCTAAGCAAGACGCATTAAATGCGCCTTGTCATGTAATGCGAGGGATAACCTCGCATCACTGTACCCTTTCCATCTCTTGTGTGCCACTGTGGCGACCCCTTTTTCTATAAAAGGAGGCCCGAGGCGACCAGGAGAAGGATTCGGCTTTTTGGAGCTCCTAATGCCCCAGAGCTAGCTCAAGAACAGGAATATACATCCACCAAAGTAGGATAGGGTTTTACGCATCCTCGCGGCCCAAACCTGGATAAACAAACTGTGTACTATCTGTTTGATCCGCTCTTCTCACGACCCCGCGCCCCGCTAACCGTAGTAGGGATTCTTGTGATCCCATAGGTGTCGTTCCCACCGTCAGGGGCAACAATTTGGAATAGCTCCAAGTGGAACGTGGTAGTAGCATCTATGATATGACATAAAGTTTTGCGAAATACATAGGGATCTGAATATTGCAGACCCGTTGACTACAACCTCTCTCACAAGCATAACATGATCAAACCCAGAACTCATTGAGTTTTAATCACATAGTGATGTGAACTAGATTATTGAGTCTAGTAAACTTTTTGGATGTTGGTCACATGGCGGTGTGACCTGTGAGTGTTAATCACATGGCGATGTGAACTAGATTATTGACTCTAGTGCAAGTGGGAGTGTCGGTGTCAAAACCGGTGGATCTCGGGTAGGGGGTCCCGAACTGTGCGTCTAGGCCGGATGGTAACAGGAGGCAAGGGACACGAAGTTTTACCCAGGTTCGGGCCCTCTCGATGGAGGTAAAACCCTACGTCCTGCTTGATTAATATTGATGATATGGGTAGTACAAGAGTAGATCTACCACGAGATCGGAGAGGCTAAACCCTAGAAGCTAGCCTATGGTATGATTGTTGTTGTGAATGTTGTCCTACGGACTAAAACCCTCCGGTTTATATAGACACCGGAGAGGGTTAGGGTTACATAAATTCGGTTACAATGGTAGGAGATCTACATATCCGCATCGCCAAGCTTGCCTTCCACGCCAAGGAAAGTCCCTTCCGGACACGGGATGAAGTCTTCAATCTTGTATCTTCATAGTCCAGGAGTCCGGCTGAAGGTATAGTCCGGCTATCCGAACACCCCCTAATCCAGGACTCCCTCAGTAGCCCCTGAACCAGGCTTCAATGACGACGAGTCCGGCGCGCAGATTGTCTTCGGCATTGCAATGCGGGTTCCTCCTCCAAGTACTTCATAGAAGATTTTGAACACAAAGATAGTGTCCGGCTCTGCAAAATAAGTTTCCACATATGGCCATAGAGAGAATAATATTTACACAAATCTAATCTGCTGACGTATTCCGTAGTGTCACACACCACGACCAAGCCTTTATCCGAGTCGTTTTATTATCCCACCTCAGCGCGTCATGCGAGGCGGTTTCCTTGGCACGTCTTGTTAAAGCAGAGATCGTGTCCCCTTATTCCGGGATTCTCATCAATACGAGCGTGGGTAACCCAACCGCTTCTAGGACACCTAGATTATAGGCAAGTCCAAACGGACACGGAGAGGACGCTTGATATTCACCCTCTTTATAAAGGGACAAGGCTTTTATTTTTCCCTCCCATGCTCAATCGAATCCTTCCCCCACCTCAAGCTCAAACGCCCAAAGTTCAGGTCAGGTGCTCCGAACCTTCAGTCATGTCCAGATCTAGCCTTCAAGGCCGATGCATGCCTTCCTCCGTCACAGAAGAAGACATCAAAAAGTTGAGGGAGGCCAGATATCTGACCGCCGAGATTTTGCATCGGCTGCCTCCTGGAGGGCAGGCCATCCCACCCCCGAACCCAACGAGAACGTTGTGTTTGTTTCCCACTTCCTCTGAGGTCTAGGCCTTGCTCTGGATCCTTTCGTCAGGGGTTTGATGTTTTATTACGAGCTAGATTTCCATGATCTAGCTCCAGACTCCTTTCTTCATATCACGACATTTATTGTCGTGTGCGAGGCCTTCCTCCGGGTTACCCCTCACTTTGGCCTATGGCTCAAGACCTTTGAAGTAAAGCCGAAGATGATCGAGGGTCAACATGCAGCGTGTGGAGGTGCCTCAATACGCAAGATGACGGGAGCTCCATGGCCCAAAGGTTCCATCCCAAAGGTGTCTGAATTGTGGCAACAGGAGTGGTTCTACATCACGGCTCCTAGAAGTGCCAAGTGGGCGGCCGCCCCTGTTTTCCGCTCGGGCCCTCCACCACAACTGATGTCATGGATCAGGAAAGGTCTGAGCTGGGGTCCAGCCAAGGACGTGCCTATACTGCAAAGCCGCATTCGAGATCTCTTCAATGGAGATTTCAGTTTGGTTGCGGTAATACAAGTTATGCTGGTTCGTCAAGTCCAGCCTTGCAAACGCCGGCCTCTTCGCCTGTGGGAGTTCAATCCCGAGGGACCGCGTGTCATGCAAAATTTTCTCGGCCTGACGCACGAGGAGATGTACAAGTCATTCTTCGAACCTCAGGTGGAGTGTCCGGAAATCACCGAGGACGTGGGCCTGAGTAGTAACCGCGCTGCCGAATAGGTAAGGCATCTTCCGGCCAAACATACTATCTCTCCTTTGTTACGAAGTTATTTCTGAGAGCTTGCTTTTTGACCAGGACTGGCTAACAAAGGCGAAGTTGATTCGGTGTTCGCCCCCCCTCCCTGAGGGTTTGGAAAATCCGGTATTGGAAAAGATGCTCCAGACCGCACCTTGCCCGGAGTCCTTGAAGGAAGATACTGTGGAGGATAGTACGGGCGGACGCGGGCCCCCAACGCTGCCCATTCTAACCGAGGGAGCGAGCGTCTCCATGAAGGAAGACGACCAGAAGAGGAAAAGGACTGCGCCCGGGGATTCGGAAGCCGAAGCTTCCAAACGGGAGAAGAAGTCTCCCACATAGGGTCCTACCTTGGGGGGCGCTGTTGCCGCACAAAGTCCGCGGGGGGATCAATTCTCCCGCGAGTCGTAAGTGACCCGAAATACTTTAGTAGTACAGATATGCCATCTTTTTCTTCTGAGAAAATAACCACCGCATATATCTTTGCAGTTCGGGCCTTAGCCCCTCTCAAATGAGCTCGTCTTCGGGGGATCTTCTTCCAGAGATGATGGAGAGTGAAACGCCTCCTCCGGACTCCTCCGCTCCGGAAGCGGGCGACCCTGAAGTGTCGTCGCGGAGGGCCTCTCCGAGTCCGGTGAGGCCAGAAGATAATCCCATTGACCCCTGAAGCTCCCAGTGTCCGGCTCCCGTAGAGAGCAGACAAAAGAGTCTGGCACCGTCTAGTGTGCGATCAGATGTTCTGAGGGAGTTGCTGGGGCGAGCGGCCATCTCAGATGAACACCGTGTGCTGATGAATACGGTGATGGAGAGAATATCGTCCGCCGAAAGCGGATTGCATGAAGCTTTTATGAGTCTACTGACAGGCTTTGAGGTACGTAAAAGAATGTATGATAGTCCTGCACATGCTAGGTGTGCCCTGTGTAGATAGTGGCCCCTGAGACTCTGGTTGTCATCGGAAACAATGACGAACAGAGGATCATATTCCCAGGTAATAACCATACTACCTCTATGTGCAAGTGATGGAAGCTCCGGTGGCTAGCCGGACTAGCGAGTTTGCCCATTTAGAACGGCAGTTGGATGCGGCAGACGCCGACATCGAGCTTGTTAACAAAAGGCTTGGTGAGGCACAGGGTAAGTGTCATTATCTGGTAAACGCCACATAGGAAGAGCAGCATGATGCCAGTATCTTTAATATGTTGTGACTGCAGATGGAGCTGCCACTGTTGAAGCCTTGCGGGCAGAACTTGCCCGAGCCAAGGAACAAGTGAGGTTGGGTAATGCGGCTGCTTTGAAGGCGGCCGAAGAGTTGCAAGCCGAGAAGGCCGCGCATGGCGAGAGCCGAGACAAGATGGCCAATATGGCCATAGAATTAAAAGCCATCGCCGACCATTGTCGGGTTCTTGAAAAGGAAAACCAAGCGAAGGCATCGGACCTTGAGAAGGCTGCTGCGACGAGAAAGGACCTCCGCTCTGCTATGAGGGCAAAGAAGGAGGAGCTGCGGGAAGCCGGGGATATTGTAGCTGGGAAATCCTTTATGTTGCGGAGGAAGTTCGGAGATCCACGGTATGCCCCTCTGGATCGGCTGTGGAGTTCGGAGGATGTGTATATGGATTTGGCGGCGAGCGCTGCCGATGCGGCCAAGTATTTCCAGGGTCAGACAGACCGTGAAGTAGACCAGCTAGTTTGGAGACAATTCCATTCTCCTGAGCGTCCGCTTTCATTGACTGACCAATTAGCCGAATGGGCGGAACTAAATAGGTTGTCCGGACTCTCCATGAGGTCCGTTGTGGATCAGCTATGGCTGGAAAGGTCAAAACCGAACAGCTATTTCAGCTTGGTGCAGCAGTTCCTTGACGTGGTGCCGCGCATTAATGCGATGAAGAGTTCGGCGTGCATAGAGGGCGCACGGATGGCCTTTGCCCGTGTTAAAGCATACTGGGCGGAGATGGATGCTACCACTGTTGCAGCGCGGGATTCGGCCATAGGTCGAAGGGCTGCTGAGCACTACTTTGAAGAAGTTATTGAGGGTGCTCGTTTGATAGAGACCCAGTGCTCAAAAATATTATGTTTGAGTGATATGTAATCTCATTGTAAGCGAAATGCTTTTATAAATTTTTATAAGGCTATTTTTATACTTTTGGCTGAAAGTAATATGATGCCTCCTGGGCGGCCGTTTATGTATACATGTGTATAACCTGAAAGATTGCAGTCGTCGGCTTCAACCCCCACGTATATAATGCGGAGGTGCTCGCAAAAACACGCGTTCACACTTAACCCAATGTCTTGGTCCTATTAAGGAGGTGATAGCGGAGCGAGCGAGGCAACCGGACTATAATGCTTTAGCACTTTCACTTAGCTATAGGAGTTTGACAGTGGCCGATCCCGGGGTGCGTACATGCCTGGCCGAAAAACGGCCCTTCGTTAAGGCGGAGGAATTCTAACATTCCCACAGGTCATCGAGTGGTTGACCAGTCTCACGCTATATCATGACAGTCAGTTTTCGACTTTCTCTATTGAGGTGCTCGTCCGGATGAACCAGGGCACAATCGCAGTAGTTCTCCTGGTGCTACCTTAGCTGGTAAAGCAGAACGTAAGGCACCA
Organism: Triticum dicoccoides; assembly: GCF_002162155.2. Classification (NCBI taxonomy): domain Eukaryota; kingdom Viridiplantae; phylum Streptophyta; class Magnoliopsida; order Poales; family Poaceae; genus Triticum; species Triticum dicoccoides. The sequence goes on along the minus strand of NC_041380.1, from coordinate 595,242,134 downwards.
AAACACAGGAGCCGGGCAAACCCAACATTTGACCAAAGACAATGATTCGGAGCTGATGCATATAGGGCCAAACTCGCGACGCCGAACACTCCCTAAGGTATTCGGTCTTTGTGGTATAAACCGGGCCTAAATAATGGCCTTTGTAAGAAGCCCCTTGTGTCCAGGTACGTGCATTGTTCTGGTGTGGCCACATGCCAAGACGTCAGCATCCTTCTCAACGGTGGATATGTATCAACAAGAGACAGTAAAAAAGGTTTACGTAGGATCTTAATCTAAAAAGAATCCTTGGAGCGGGTCCCTGCTGCATGTCTGCGCCTGTGTCTCCGTTGTGCCGTATCCTGGACGGGTGTAGCACGATGATCGTCTGTAAAAGAGAGGAAGTTAAGTGAAAAAGTTGTCGTGCAAAAAGATAGTTTTTAAAGAAACCATGTATAATTCAGGATGAGAAGAAATTGCCACTTGTTTGCGCGCGTTGAGCCCCTCGATTAGTTGTGTCTGAGGTCTTGACGACCTATTGGATGTTTTCGCTGGTCCGGGCGCCTTTAGTGTGCGGCTGCCAAGGCAGCCTCACTCTCTTCGGCGCGCAGAGATCGCTTGATATTTCCGTGCACTGAAATGGTGCCACGTGGATCGGGCATCTTGAGTGTGAGGGAGGCGTAGTGTGGTATTGCATTAAAGCGAGCGAAAGCTTCGTGTCCGAGCAGTGCTTGATAGCCACTTTGAAACGGAGCGATGTGGAAGGTTAAATGCTCGCGACGGAAGTTATCGGGGGAGCCGAATATAACTTGTAGTAGGAGTGAGCCCGTACAACGAGCCCCTGGGCCTGGCGTTACTCCTTTAAAGGTAGTATTGCTATGGCGAATTTGTGTTGGGTCTAACCCCATCCCGCGGATTGTATCCTGATATATTAGGTTTAGGCTGCTGCCGCCGTCCATCAAGACTCGTGTGAAGTGATATCCGCCAATTACTAGGTCTAATACCAGGGCAGCCCATCCTACGTGTCGGATACTTGCTGAGTAATCGCGATGGTCGAAAGTGATCGGTTGAGACGACCAGTGGCAGGACCTCGCGGTGACAGGCACTTGGGTATATTTTCCTGGGAGTGGCGCGTTGTTTTTCCCCTTGATAACGTGTAACACGTTTACTATTTTGACTTCTGGTGGAAACTTCTTTTGTTCCCCCGTGTCTTGCTTGGGAGGCTCGTCCTCGTCTTCACTTGGTGTATCCTCCCCCTTGTGTACGGCGTTGAGCTTGCCGGACTGCTTGAAGACCCAACATTCTCTGTGGGTATGATTAGCAGGTTTACCAGGGGTACTATGGATCTGACATAATTTGTCCAGAATTTTGTTGAGGCTGGACAGTTCATCCCTGGTGCCTTTAGGGGGCGGCTTTTGACCTGGCCGAGAGCTTTTGAATCCGGCAGTTACTATCGTGCCCTTCGTGCTGTCTTCTTTATTCCGGCGTTTGTTATTGCTGTTGCACCGTGATTTCCCGTTTCCATCTCTAACTTTAGATATACTGGGGTCGCTCGTGCTGCATCTGGCTAGCCAGCTGTCCTCACCCACACAAAAGCGGGTCATGAGGTTTGTTAATGCGGCCATCGTTCTTGGCTTATTTTGGCTGAGGTGTCTGGCGAGCCATTCGTCACGGACGCTATGCTTGAAAGCTGCCAAGGCTTCGGCGTCCGGACAATCAACAATCTGGTTCTTTTTAGTAAGAAACATGTTCCAAAGCTTTCGGGCTGACTCTCCGGGCTGTTGAGTTATATGACTCAAATCGTCCGCATCCGGAGGTCGGACATAAGTCCCTTGAAAATTTGCCCGAAAGGCGTCTTTGAGCTCTTCCCAACTTCCAATGGAGCTTTCGGGGAGGCCTTTAAGCCAGTGACAAGCTGGCCCTTTGAGCTTGACGGGTAAGTACTTGATGGCGTGGAGATCATCTCCTCGAGCCATATGGATATGAAGGATGTAGTCCTCAATCCAGACCCCAGGGTCTGTTGTTCCGTCATATGTCTCTATGTTTACGGGTTTGAATCCCTCTGGAAATTCATGGTCCAACACCTCATCGGTGAAACATAGGGGGTGTGCGGCCCCCTTGTATCTGGGTGTACCGCGTTGTTCGGATGTTTGTTGTGTTGCATTGTATGCTGGAGCGCGCTTGCGTGGTCCATAGATGGATCTTGTTGCACGTCCTTTGGGTGCGAGCCCTCGCATGGGTCGCGTGTTGTATTGTGAGTGGCGTTGTATGCCGCTCTGTGTTGATAGAGGGGCCGTCTATCCGACTGGGTGGCTACTTTGATATTTGGTTGTGGGGGGTCTGAGGCCTCCTCATGGAATTCAGGTAGCAGCTTCCGCTTTGGGTAGCTCTTGGAGGGGCAATTGTCGCCGTACATCGCTGCTGTGTTGAGTATTTTACTCCATCTGATTTGGAGTGTGTCTTGCGCAGCCTTGAGCCTTTGCTTCTGCTTTTTCAGACTCCTCGCGGTGGCAACAAGCCTTTTACGGGCATTCTGCTGCTCCGGGTGCCTGTCCGGCGTTATGTTGTCCGGACCATTATCCTTGATAGAATTTGTTTGTTTGGTTTGATTATCCGGATTGCCGTTGTCCGGCAGCGGTTCGCCCTGCTCCAGCGTTGGGTCTGTGTGATCGATATTTCTGTCGAGGCGAGATTTGGGGCAGCACTTGCATCGCCGCTTTGACTGCTTTTCAAGGGAACAAGCCTTTGGTGCGTCCTTCCGCTCCTCGTCGTCATCTTTTAGTGCGTCCACCATGTATACATCATATGACGAGGTGGCGTTCCAGGGCCCAATAGGCGCTGGTTCTTCATCGTCTCCTTCATCGGCGTCCATACCGTCGATGTCTTCGGAGTCGAAGTCGAGCATGTCGGTTAAATCGTCGACAGTGGCTACGAAGTGGCTGGTGGGTGGGCTTTGAATTTCTTCATCGTTCGTATCCCAATCTCGCTGACCGTAGTCCGGCCAGGGCTCTCCTGATAAAGAGAGAGACTTTAGTGATTTCATAATATCGCCGAAGGGCGAGTGCTGAAGGATGTCCGCGGCAGTAAACTCCATGATCGGCGCCCAATCGGATTCGATCGGCAGAGGCGCGAATGGTTCGGAGTCTGGAGAGGAGTCCGGCTCCTTGGAATCACGAGTCTCGTGGAGTGCGGGGCTGGTGTTTGGCTCGATCGCCGTTAGGATCACAGCCCCCGAGGCGGCGTCCAACCACCCATCCTCGATCGGCGCAGTTGGCTCCGAATTAAGGGTCGAAGCCAATGCGGGTGCGGCCTTCAGGGCACTGTTAGGCGGCAAAGCTAGATCATGGTCGTCGTGGCAATGCGGCGCGCTCGGCAGTGGCTCGAATCCGTCGAAGATCAAGTCCCCGCGGATGTCAGCCGTGTAGTTTAAACTTCCAAATCTGACCTGACGGCCAGGGGCATAGCTTTCAATCTGCTCCAGATGGCCAAGTGAATTGGCCCGCAGTGCAAAGCCGCTGAAGACAGAGATCTGTCCGGGGAGACAAGTTTCACCCTGGACCGCATCACTGTCGATGATAGTAGGAGCCATCAAGCCTGACGGCGACGACGTAGAGGAACTCTCAATGAAAGCACCAATGTCGGTGTCAAAACCGGCGGATCTCGGGTAGGGGGTCCCGAACTGTGCGTTTAGGCCGGATGGTAACAGGAGGCAAGGGACACGAAGTTTTACCCAAGTTCGGGCCCTCTCGATGGAGGTACAACCCTACGTCCTACTTGATTAATATTGATGATATGGGTAGTACAAGAGTAGATCTACCGTGAGATCGGAGAGGCTAAACCCTAGAAGCTAGCCTATGGTATGATTGTTGTTGTGAATGTTGTCCTACGGACTAAAACCCTCTGGTTTATATAGACACCGGAGAGGGTTAGGGTTACACAAAGTCGGTTACAATGGTAGGAGATCTACATATCCGCATAGCCAAGCTTGCCTTCCACGCCAAGGAAAGTCCCTTCCGGACACGGGACGGAGTCTTCAATCTTGTATCTTCATAGTCCAGGAGTCCGGCTGAAGGTATAGTACGGCTATCCGAACACCCCCTAATCCAGGACTCCCTCAGGGAGACTGTTGGAAATATGCCCTAGAGGCAATAATAAATTGGTTATTATTATATTTCCTTGTTCATGATAATCGTTTATTATCCATGCTAGAATTGTATTGATAGGAAACTCAGATACATGTGTGGATACATAGACAACACCATGTCCCTAGTGAGCCTCTAGTTGACTAGCTCGTTGATCAATACATGGTTACGGTTTCCTGACCATGGACATTGGATGTCGTTGATAACGGGATCACATCATTAGGAGAATGATGTGATGGACAAGATCCAATCCTAAGCCTAGCACGAGATCGTGTAGTTCGTATGCTAAAGCTTTTCTAATGTCAAGTATCATTTCCTTAGACCATGAGGTTGTGCAACTCCCGGATACCGTAGGAGTGCTTTGGGTGTGCCAAACGTCACAACTTAACTGGGTGGCTATAAAGGTGCACTACGGGTATCTCTGAAAGTGTCTGTTGGGTTGGCACGAATCGAGACTGGGATTTGTCACTCCGTGTAACGGAGAGGTATCTCTGGGCCCACTCGATAGGACATCATCATAATGTGCACAATGTGACCAAGGAGTTGATCACGGGATGATGTGTTACGGAACGAGTAAAGAGACTTGCCAGTAACGAGATTGAACAAGGTATCGGGATACCGACGATCGAATCTCGGGCAAGTAATATACCGCTAGACAAAGGGAATTGTATACGGGATTGATTGAATCCATGACATCGTGGTTCATCCGATGAGATCATCGTGGAGTATGTGGGAGCCAACATGGGTATCCAGATCCCGCTGTTGGTTATTGACCGGAGAGTTGTCTCGGCCATGTCTGCATGACTCCCGAGCCCGTAGGGTCTACACACTTAAGGTTCGATGACGCTAGGGTTATAGGGAAAGTATGTACGCGGTTACCGAATGTTGTTCGGAGTCCCGGATGAGATCCCGGACATCACGAGGAGTTCCGGAATGGTCCGGAGGTAAATATTTATATATGGGAAGTCCTGTTTTGGTCACCGGAAAAGTTTCGGGTGCTATCTATAATGTACCGGGATCACCGGGAGGGTCCTGGGGGTCCACCAGGTGGGGCCACCAGCCCTAGAAGGCTGCGTGGGCCAAGTGTGGGAGAGGACCAGACCCAGGTGGGCTGGTGCGCCCCCCCCACCAAGGCCCAAGGCGCAAGGGAGAGTGGGAGGGGGCAAACCCTAGGTCCAGGTGGGCCTTAAGGCCCACCCTAGGTGCGCCCCCCTCTCTCCCCCCTTGGCCGCCACCCTAGATGGGTTTTGGGGATGCCGCCACCCCTAGAGAGGGAACCCTAGATGGGGGTGCAGCCCCTCCCCTTCCCATATATATACTTGAGGTATTGGGGGCTGCAAGACACACGAGATCATCTCCCTCTTGGTGCAGCCCTACCTCTCTCCCTCCTCGTCTCTCGTAGTGCTTGGCGAAGCCCTGCTGGAGTTCCGCGCTCCTCCTCCACCACCACGCCATCGTGCTGCTGCTGGACGGAGTCTTTCCCAACCTCTCCTTCTCCCCTTGCTGGAGCAAGGCGTGGGAGACGTCACCGGGCTGCACGTGTGTTGAACGCGGAGGCGCCGTGGTTCGGCGCTTAGATCAGAATCAACCGCGATCTGAATCGCTGCGAGTACGACTCCTTCATCCGCGTTCTTGCAACGCTTCCGCTTAGCGATCTACAAGGGTATGTAGATGCACTCCCCTTCCCCTCGTTGCTAGATCACTCCATAGATTGATCTTGGTGATGCGTAGAAAATTTTAAATTTCTGCTACGATCCCCAACAGTTTCAAATTTGTTACACAACGTTTACCATACGTGCATGCTGCGGGACTTGCAAACTTCAACACAAGTATTCCTCAAATTCACAACTACTCAACTAGCACGACTTTGATATTATTACCTCCATATCTCAAAACAATCATCAAGCATCAAACTTCTCTTAGTATTCAACACACTCATAAGAAGGTTTTTACTAATCTTGAATACCTAGCATATTAGGATTATTTAAGCAAACTACCATGCTGTTTAGGACTCTCAAAATAATATAAGTGAATCATGAGAGTTCATCTATTTCTATAAAATAAAACCACCACCGTGCTCTAAAAGGATATAAGTGATGTACTAGAGCAAATAACAAACTACTTCGAAAGATATAAGTGAAGATCAATGAGTAGTCGAATAATTATGCAACTATGTGAAGACTCTCTAACATTTAATAATTTCAGATCTTGGTATTCTATTCAATCATTAAGCAACACAAAATAAAATGACATTCTAAGAATGGCAAACATCATGTGAAGAAGCAAAAACTTAGGATCAACCGATACTGACCGATAGTTGTTGAAGAAGAAAGGTGGGATGCCAACCGGGGCATCCCCAAGCTTAGACGCTTGAGACTTCTTGAAATATTATCTTGGGATGCCTTGGGCATCCCCAAGCTTGAGCTTTTGTTTCTCCTTAATTCCTCTCATATACGGTCTCCCTAAATCTCAAAAGCTTCATCCACACAAAACTCAACAAGGACACATGAGATAAGTTAGTATAAACCATTGCAAAAATATTATCATACTCTACTGTAGCAAATCACTAAAATTATTATTCAACATTGCACACTAAATGCCTCTGCATATTTAATAGTCCTATCTCAAATAGAATCATTAAAGAAGCAAACATATGCAAACAATGCAAACATAACAACAATCTGCCTAAACAGGATAGTCTGTAAAGAATGCTGCAACATCCATACTTCCCCAGCTCCAAAAGTAATTAACGAAAATTCCCACTGTAGTAAATTTATCATATCTTAATATGCAAAAGGTTTCAACATTTTATCATATTCTGACTTTTCTAGGGAATTATTGCAACAGCGGTAAACTTTCTGTTTTCAAACAGCAACATGTATACTTGTAACATAGGCATAGTAAAGGCTATAAATGCCACTTTTATTGAAATAAAAGATGCAAAACATTGTTCTAAATAACAGCAACCAAATCCTAAAAAAAAATTGACGCTCCAAGCAAAACACATATCATGTGGTAAATAAAAATATAGCTCCAAGTAAAGTTACCAATGAACGAAGACGAAAGAGGGGATGCCTTCCGGGGCATCCCCAAGCTTAGGCTCTTGGTTGTCCTTTGAATATTACCTTGGGGTTCCTTGGGCATCCCCAAGCTTGGGCTCTTGCCACTCCTTATTCCATAGTCCATCGAATCTTTACCCAAAACTTGAAAACTTCACAACACAAAACTTAACAGAAAACTCGTAAGCTCCGTTAGTATAAGAAAGTAAATCACCACTTCAAGGTACTGTAATGAACTCATTCTTTATTTATATTGGTGTTAAACCTACTGTATTCCAACTTATCTATGGTTTATAAACTATTTTACTAGGCATAGATTCATCAAAATAAGTAAACAACACATGAAAAACATAATCTGTCAAAAACAGAACAGTCTGTAGTAATCTGAATCAAACGTATACTTCTGCAACCCATATACTTATCAAACAAATTGCTGGACCTCAGGAATTTGTCTATTAATCATCTGCAAAAAGAATTAACTAAATATCACTCTCCAAATAAAAATGGCAGCAATTCTCGTGAGCGCTAAAGTTTCTGTTTTTTTACAGCATGATCAACAAGACTTCTCCCAAGTCTTCCCAAAGGTTCTACTTGGCACAAACACTAACTAAAAGCATAAAACCACATATAAACAGAGGCTAGATGGATTATTTATTACTAAACAGGAGCAAAAAGCAAGGAACGACAATAAAATTGGGTTTCCTCCCAACAAGCGCTATCGTTTAATGCCCCTAGCTAGGCATGATGATTTCAATGATGCTCACATAAAGGATAAGAATTGTAACATAAAGAGAGCATCATGAAGAATATGACAAACACATTTAAGTCTAACCCACTTCCTATGCATTGGGATTTTGTGAGCAAACAACTTGTGGGAACAAGAATCAACTTGCATAGGAAGGTAAAACAAACATAACTTCAAAACTTTAAGCACATAGAGAGGAAACTTGATATTATTGCAATTCCTACAAGCATATATTCCTCCCTCATAATAATTTTCAATAGCATCATGAATGAATTCAACAATATTGAAGGAAATATGCCCTAGAGGCAATAATAAAGTTATTATTTATTTCCTTATATCATGATAAATGTTTATTATTCATGCTAGAATTGTATTAACCGGAAACATAATACATGTGTGAATACATGGACAAACTTAGTGTCACTAGTATGCCTCTACTTGACTAGCTCGTTAATCAAAGATGGTTATGTTTCCTAACCATGAACAAAGTGTTGTTATTTGATTAACGAGGTCACATCATTAGTTGAATGATTTGATTGACATGACCCATTTCATTAGCTTAGCACCCGATCATTTAGTATGTTGCTATTGCTTTTCTTCATGACTTATACATGTTCCTATGACTATGAGATTATGCAACTCCCGTTTGCCGGAGGAACACTTTGGGTGCTACCAAACATCACAACGTAACTGGGTGATTATAAAGGAGCATTACAGGTGTCTCCAAAGGTAGATGTTGGGTTGGCGTATTTCGAGATTAGGATTTGTCACTCCGATTGTCGGAGAGGTATCTCTGGGCCCTCTCGGTAATTCTCATCACATAAGCCTTGCAAGCATTACAACTAATATGTTAGTTGTGAGATGATGTATTACGGAACGAGTAAAGAGACTTGCCGGTAACGAGATTGAACTAGGTATTGGATACCGACGATCGAATCTCGGGCAAGTAACATACCGATGACAAAGGAAACAACGTATGTTGTTATGCGGTCTGACCGATAAAGATCTTCGTAGAATATGTAGGAGCCAATATGGGCATCCAGGTCCCGCTATTGGTTATTGACCGGAGACGTGTCTCGGTCATGTCTACATTGTTCTCGAACCCGTAGGGTCCGCATGCTTAAGGTTACGATGACAGTTATATTATGAGTTTATGCATTTTGATGTACCGAAGGTTGTTCGGAGTCCCGGATGTGATCACGGACATGACGAGGAGTCTCGAAATGGTCGAGACGTAAAGATTGATATATTGGAAGCCTATGTTTGGATATCGGAAGTGTTCCGGGTGAAATCGGGATTTTACCGGAGTACCAGGAAGGTTACCGGAACCCCTCGGGAGCTAAATGGGCCATGATGGGCCTTAGTGGAAAAGAGAAGAGGCAGCCCTACATGGGCTGCACGCCTCCCCCTTCCCCTAGTCCTATTAGGACTAGGAGAGGTGGCCGGCCCCCTCTCTCTCTTTTCCCCCTCCGCGAATCCTATTCCAACTAGGATTGGGGGGGGGGGGGGATCCTACTCCCAGAGGGAGTAGGACTCTCCTGGCGCGCCCCTTGTGGCCGGCCAGCCTCCCCCCTTTGGTCCTTTATATACTGAGGTAGAGGCACCCCAGAAACACACAAGTTGATCCACGTGATCTATTCCTTAGCCGTGTGCGGTGCCCCCAGCCACCATATTCCTCGATAATACTGTAGCGGAGTTTAGGCGAAGCCCTACTGCTATAGTACATCAAGATCGTCACCACGCCTCGTGCTGACGGAACTCTTCCCCGACACTTTGCTGGATCGGAGTCCGGGGATCGTCATCGAGCTGAACGTGTGCTCGAACTCGGAGGTGCCGTAGTTTCGGTACTTGATCGGTTGGATCGTGAAGACGTACAACTACTTCCTCTACGTTGCGTCAACGCTTCCGCAGTCGGTCTGCGTGGGTACGTAGACAACACTCTCCCCTCTTGTTGCTATGCATCACATGATCTTGCGTGTGCGTAGGAATTTTTTTTGAAATTACTACGAAACCCAACAAATATAACCAGCACCTAAAACATTCTTTTCATGATCTACAAGCATAGAAAATTTACTACTCTCCACACAAGCAAAATTCTTCTCATGAATAATAGTGGGAGAAAACTCAACAAAATAACTATCATGTGATTGAAAATTAAGATCAAGATGACAAGTTTCATGGTTATCATTATTCTTTAAAGCATACATGTCATCACAATAATCATCATAGATAGGAGGCATGCTTTTATCATAATAAATTTGCTCATCAGAACTTGGGGGACAAAAAATATCATCTTCATCAAACATAGCTTCCCCAAGCTTGTGGCTTTGCATATCATTACCATCATGGATATTCAAGGAATTCATACTAACAACATTGCAATCATGCTCATCATTCAAATATTTAGTGCCAAACATTTTATAGATTTCTTCTTCTAGCACTTGAGCACAATTATCCTTTCCATCATACTCATGAAATATATTAAAAAGGTGAAGCGTATGCGACAAACTCAATTCCATTTTTTTGTAATTTCTTTTATAAACTAAACTAGTGATAAAACAAGAAACTAAAAGACTTGATTGCAAGATCTAAAGATATACCTTCAAGCGCTAACCTCCCTGGCAACGGCGCCAGAAAAGAGCTTGATGTCTACTACACAACCTTCTTCTTGTAGACGTTGTTGGGCCTCCAAGTGCAGAGGTTTGTAGGACAGTAGCAAATTTCCCTCAAGTGGATGACCTAAGGTTTATCAATCCGTAGGAGGCGTAGGATGAAGATGGTCTCTCTCAAGCAACCCTGCAACCAAATAACAAAGAGTCTCTTGTGTCCCCAACACACCCAGTACAATGGTAAATTGTATAGGTGCACTAGTTCGGCAAAGAGAGGGTGAAAAAGTGGTATATGGATAGTAGATAAAGGTATTTGTAATCTGAAATTATAAAAACAGTAAGGTAACTAATGATAAAAGTGAGCGTAAACGGTATTGCAATGCGTTCAAACAAGGCCTAGGGTTCATACTTTCACTAGTGCAAGTCCTCTAAACAATAATAGCATAATTGGATCACATAACTATCCCTCAACATGCAACAAAGAGTCACTCCAAAGTCACTAATAGCAGAGAACGAACGAAGAGATTATCGTAGGGTACGAAACCACCTCAAAGTTATTCTTTCCAATCAATCTGTTGGGCTATTCCTATAAGTGTCACAAACAGCCCTAGAGTTCGTACTAGAATAACACCTTAAGATACAAATCAACCAAAACCCTAATGTCACCTAGATACTCCAATGTCACCTCAGGTATCCGTGGGTATGATTATACGATATGCATCACACAATCTCAGATTCATCTATTCAACCAACACATAGGACCTCAAAGAGTGCCCCAAAGTTCTACCAGAGAATCACGACGAATACGTGTGCCAACCCCTATGCATAGGTTCATGGGCGGAACCCGCAAGTTGATCACCAAAATAGACATCAAGTGAATCACGTGGTATCCCATTGTCACCACAGATACGCACGGCAAGACACACATCAAGTGTTCTCAAATCTTTAAAGACTCAATCCAATAAGATTACTTCAAAGGGGAAACTCAATTCATTACAAGAGAGTAGAGGGGGGAAGAAACATCATATGATCCAAATATAATAGCAAAGCTCGCGATACATCAAGATCGTATCACCTCAAGAACACAAGAGAGAGAGAGAGAGATCAAACACATAGCTACTGGTACATACCCTCAGCCCCGAGGGAGAAGTACTCCCTCCTCGTCATGGAGAGCACCGGGATGATGAAGATGGCCACCGGAGAAGGATTCCCCCCTCCGGCAGGGTGCCGGAACGGGTCTAGATTGGCTTTCGGTGGCTACGGAGGCTTCTGGCGGCAGAACTCCCGATATATTGTGCTCATGGATGTTTTTAAGGTATATGGAGATATATAGGCGGAAGAAGTACGTCAGGGGGGCCACGAGGGGCTCACGAGGGTGGAGGGAACGCCCAGGGGGATGGGCGCGCCGCCCTGCCTCGTGACCTCCTCGCAGATCCCCCGATGTGCACTCCAAGTCTTCTGGGCTTCTTTCTTTCCAAAAATGAGTTCCCTGAAGTTTCAGGTCAATTGGACTCCGTTTGATTTTCCTTTTCTTCGAAACCCTAAAACAGGGTAAAAACAGAAACTGGCACTCGGCTCTGGCTTAATAGGTTAGTCCCAAAAATAATATAAAAGTGTATAATAAAGCCCATAAACATTCAAAACATTAGATAATATAGCATGGAGCAATCAAAAATTATAGATACGTTGGAGACGTATCAGTCGACGGCCAGTCCGCCGGAATTCGGCTGGGCGTCAGCCATGGACGGGGAAGGCACTACAAAAAAAATACACTTCTGTGATGATACATGTTTGTCACAGTAGGTCGCTTTTTTTGTCATGTATGTCAATCCATGACAAATTTATGACAGAATCAAGATAGTCATACCTATGCTGTCGTAGAAGTTTTCCATGACATTACCAAAATTATCATCACAGAAGTGTCCACTTCCATGACAATAAATCACGCGTCACAGAATTGCTTTTGTCAAGGGTGACCGACACGTGGGATCCACCGTAACGGAATGCCGTTAAGCTATCGGGTCGGGTTTTGGATCCGATAACCCGTTAACAGCCACGCCAATGGGGATTTTCCACGTGTAAAATCATCATTGGCTGGAGGAGACACGTGTCAACTCATCCAATGGGCGAGACGCGCCTATGATATGTTGACACGTGGACCGGCCCATCAAGTTTAAATGGACCGGCCCAACTGAAGGCCCACAAGATTTTGCGGACCATAATGGGCCGGCCCAGTTAAAGGCCCACGAGATTTCGCCGACATTAATGGGCCGACCCAGCTGTAGGCCCACAAGATTTTGAGTACCCTAGTAGGCCGGCCCATTAACTACCTGCCATGTTTTGGGCCAAATGCCGGCCCATATTTGATCCGGTCCATTAATGGCCTTCCACGCTCCGGGCCTAATAGTGGCCCATATGAGATCCGGCCCGTTAAAGGCCTACCACGTTCTGGGCCAAATTACGGCCTAGATCAGGTCTGGCCCTTTAAGACACTTTGGTCTCAAATATGGCCCATATCAGATTCGGCCCATCAACTGGACACTATGCTTTTGGGCCCACTTGCTAAAGGCCCACTTAGTAATTCGGCCTGATATTAGTTTTGGCCTGTTAAGGGCACGTTTAATATTTCGGCCCTATATTAATTTCAGCCTGTTAAAAGCCCGTCATATAGTTGGGCCTAACTACGGCCCGGTTTGCATCCGGCCTGCTCGCAGCCGATATCTGATTGGGCCAAACAAGGACCGAGACAATTTTTTGGCCTGTTAAAAGCCCGTGATTTGATTCGCACAATCATGGGCCGGGGTTCATTTCGGGCTGCTGCCGACCCGTGAGCTGATCGGCACGTTTCAGGCCCAACCTATATCGTGATTGCATGACGACCCGATTATGTACCATAATTTTACGGTTTGGCCGGTTTACTGCGAAGATAGGATATATATACAGTAAAATAACTGCAGCATCATGAATAAGAAAAAACCTAGACTATACAATAAAGAAATTACGGCATATTACATCCACTGGGCATCAAAGTTCGCCACTATGATAATAAAGCACAAGCAGACAGCAGATTACATACACTGGGCATCAAAGATCGCCACCAGTGCAAATAAACACGCCGACAAAATAATATACAAAACCGACAGCACTTCAATAGAGTTCAAGAAAGGTTAGCCCTAATGGGGAGCTGCAGGGCAAGCTGCTGAGCAAGATGATGAGACTGCGCTTGTTCAACACTTGTATCTTCCTCACTCTGAAAGATTAACAAGCAGACAGATGACAGGTTTTGCACATAAAAGTATCAGTGCTGACAATTCATCACATTTCTTACTGACGAATAAAGTGACACAGTTTAAATTTGCATTAACACAATATGGTATTTTTCAGGTCAAGACATGGCAGGAAATGACATTGTGAAGGAGTTGGCAGCTTCACGACACCACTGGATTACAGATCAAGAACTCATAAGTATCAATGGTTAGTGTGTTGTCAATTTATACCATTTCAGATTGGCAAACAAAGAGACGGTTTAAATAATAGTAGAATGATATGACATTGTTCATAGTTAAGACATTGCAGAATATGACATTGTGATGTAGTGGGTAGGTTCACCACACCACTGGATTACAGATTAAGAATAGAAGCATACATGCAGTGCAAAAGAAGATCACTTGCTCTGTATAGTTTAATTTACATGGTATGAAGAAGGAACTTGGTTGTACAACTGAAAACTTAAATTGAGAAAGGATGAACTTTTGTTTATGAACTACATATAATAAACTTTAAACAAGCAATTTGATGCAAACACCAAAAATAAACAGCTGTTGCAGTCATGCCTA
>NC_041380.1:595193686-595227532 GCF_002162155.2 Triticum dicoccoides | reverse complement strand
AAAAATGGAGAATATTTAAGATAAGATGAAGAGTGATGCTACATAACCAAGTAGCTATAAATGTAAGTGCAGCGATACAGGCAAAAGGTACAGCCAAGAGCAATGCACAGCTAAACTTCTTCAGTACCAACCTTATGGTAAGAGTAAATATAGATCTGATGTGTAGAAAATGGAGGGCAAAGGAAAATAAGCTGCAGAGTGATGGTACACGAACAACTACCTATCATTATAAGTACACGGATAAAGGATAACATGTACTTACAAGAGCAATGCAGCGCTAAAAAAACATTGGCATTGGATATATTCTACACTAATGTAACCATTCATATAGATCAGATAATTTGGAGCGAACAATTGATAAGCAAGCTATCATGCATACTGTTGTCACATAATGAACCAGGTATGTATGCAAGTACAGTGATACAGGACAACAGGTACTAACAAGAGCAAAGCAGCGGGCAGCATATTTGCGATATCCTGTCGTTCTTGTCAAATCGGAGTTCTTCTTCGAGCAGATTTCCTGCAAAAAAGATCCGTAAGGCACATGCGGAAAAGTAGAGGTTCAAATTGTCATGTGATTTCATAGACAATACCTCATCCTGGGAACGAGACCAGTTCATAACAAGGTTTTTCCATTCAATGTCTTCTAAATTTAGCACAGGAGACTTCACCGGAAATTCGTTTATAGACTTGCCATCAAAGTGTGATTTCCTCAGGTAACACCGATACTGCTGCAATGCTTCCTTGAAAAGCACAAGCAAGCTTTGCTCGTCATGACTATCCAGATTGACCCTCGCCTAGTTACAACAATGTAATGTAAATCATTGATGTGTTCAATCAGCAGAAAACAGGAAAATAATAACCATGAATAATAGCACTTACACGTAAGTTGGAGAAGAAGATGTGAAAATGGTGTTTGTCTTCACAATAATCTTCCCATGATGGGAATATATGCACGTAGTCCCTAACAACATTGAAAGCATTGTCTTTTAAACTAGGAATAAATGGAATGGGGTTCCAATCTGAAGGAATTGGCCGTCTCTGCAGTTGGGATAGGTCTTCGGCCGGTGGACTTGTTGTACTTTTTGCTGGAGTGGGATTTTTCTGTGGTACAGCTGGTGCTATGGCAAATGAAATTGATATACCTTTTGCTGGAGTGCAGGTCCTCTGTGGTGGGGCTAGTGGTGTGGCCAGTGAAGTATGGGTACAGTTTGCTGGAGTTGGTCCTACGTTTTGTGTCACTGGTTGTACAACCAATATAAGTGGGGTGTTGTCTGATTTCTCCGACACCACCACGTTTTTCAAGGACTTTGCTGGTGCTCCTTCAGGTTCGGCAATCACCCTCTTCCTTTTTGATGTCTGATGCACCAGAACAACATTTGAGTGGAAAAACATGGTACGATGACAGATGGAATATGTATTGATAATGGATGGGCATGGCATCTCGACATATATGATGAATAAACTAAGCAGATGGCGGTGCAACAAAGTAGAAGAAATGCAAGACAACATATGCAAGATACGCGCAATCAATAAAACCTTGCCAAATTAGAATAGGCACCTTGATGGGTGAATAGGACAGGCCATCTGCCTTTGACTCCTCGAGGTTAGAATAGTCATTAGGATAATATTCTGAACAAGAGTCAACAGGTGGGGAGCGTACGAGTTTCATTGCTTCCAGAATGGCACTCAATGCCTTGGTGCCAATTTTGTAAGTCATTGTAGTGTTCCACAATATTCTTCTAATGCGCGGATTTTGAATTCACTGTAATTGCGTATGATATCTGAGAACCATGAAAATATAAATAGTTGTGAGATTATCTTTGTAATGCAGATGATATTCTAATATAGGGGAGCCCCTGTAAACACTTGTGTGCTATCACTAGATTCTGATGAGAGAGCTCATGTGTGCTGTAATATGGTGCGTGCATTTATATAATCTGGCACAAGTACACAAAAAATAGGCTCCAGAAGTAAGGATAGCTGGTGATGATAGGTTTATAATATACTATATAGAGAGTTTATTGCCAAACCATGATAACAAGAGCACAAAGCAACTAGGCAGATCATAGTGTACATAACAGGGGTACACCATAACCAGGATATATAAATCGGGAAAGTGGAACTGGCTGGAAATTACGGTGTTGTATTGCCGCTAGTAATTGAAAGCCTATCGATCACGTACATGCCAGCTCTGTCAGCTGTTAGACTGCAGATGTCCCTGCTCCCCTTCCTGACAAGGAACATACTGTGCTTCCCATACAGAACACCGCACAGGCCGCCGGCCGAACCACCGGCCCCACTGCCTGTGTTCCTCCGCCACCCCCGCCCCCACCCGCGTCGAGTTTTCTTCGTTCGACGAGGCCCCACCACCACCCCCCAAAACCACCGTCCCCACCCGAGCCCCTTCAATCGCATCGGTGAACTCCGGCGAGCTCTGAAAAATTGACTGACCCAATTTTGAAATTTAGTCTACTGTGATTTAACTAGTGTGGAATATAAAAGGGGAAAACCATGAGCATTGCGAGTATGGTGTTGAGCGTGCCATGGCGGATCTGAAGGTGCAAACCGGACAAAGGCAACTTCGCAACCAAGATAAGAAATCAGAGTAAAGCAGTGGTGATCTATTTTCTTGCTGCGATAAATAAGTTGAGCGTATACGAAAGAGTACCGCTTCTGGTGCGGCGCCGTGTACGCATCTGCTGAGAATTTGATGGTGCTGCGGTAGCGATGGATGTCGGTGGCGTGGAAGCAGATCTAGGAGGGTAGACGGTGGCAGCAGGGCGCGGTGGACGAGACAGTCATAGGAGCGGCGCCGGCAGGGTGGACGACGGTGGGGATGAAGTGAGAGGACGGGATGCAAGGATCCCGGTCCGAAGCCGTGGATGAGAGAGGTCGATCTCTCGTAATGGATGGCGGCATCGGGGTATCAGCTCCGGCATGGTGGAGGAGGATGACGGTGGATGGGGTGGCGGACGGCGGCGGACGGAGGAGGGTGGGGTGGAGAGGGTGTTTTGGCGCCCATGGAGTACGAATGGGGAAAAGGGAGGTAGAGAGGAAGGGGGGAACCATGTATTCAGGGCGCTGTTGACACACGAACACGTCACGTGTACACTCGACGCCGGGGGTGATGCACCGCAACTCACGTCGAAGGAGACCCGACCGACAGCGCGATACGCAAGACAGTCGACGGGCGCTTTTGCAGACCCGAAAACCCCACACCCCCGGGAGGGACCCCGTCAGGGAGTGCGGCGGCTACGGGCTGCCCTAGGTCGATTCGCTCGCCCCTAGAGCCTCGAGATTCGTAGCTCTCAAACACGAAGAACAACGAAGAACGAGATAGAAAAACGGTGGAGAGATAAAACGTAGATGAAAAAGTAGTATATTGATTTGTTCGATTGTGTGTTATTCAATCGACCGTCACCCCCAACACATATAAGAGGCGGCTGGACTTCCCGTACAAGTAAAGGATTCATCTAGGCTTTCCTTACAAGAAAAATTACATCAATTCACGTTCTAGAGTGCTAATTCTATTCCAACTCGGATTCAGTCTGAATTTGGCCCAAACCCTGTCTTCCTTCTTGCGCGGGCCGCCGGGCTTGCATATGATCTCCGATCGAGACGGCCCGAATATCAAACTTGTGCGCCTCGACGATACGAACAACTCTCATGTTGATCATTTTTTCAAATAAGGCCATCTTGAATACTTTTCGAGGTCATCTTTATCTTCCAGTCGGACTCGGTTTTGCAGTAGACTGGATTATCCGAGTCTCGTAGTGAATTTGTAGGCTATATACTATCTCTGATGATGATGACTCCAAAATCAAAATTTACTGTCTTGATGATACGCACAACTTCTGTATTGGACACTTCTTCATCCAAGGTCATTTTGATAAACTTTCGAGCACATGCTCAATTTCACTCGGACTTGAGCTCATCCACTCGGATATTAGATACTTTCACTCGGATCGTCCGATTGGACTTTTTCACTCGGAAGACAATCTTTCACTCGGATGACTATATTTCCACTTGGATGACCATATTTCCACTCGGAAGGCACTATCTTATTCACTCGGATGACTATATTTCCACTCGGAAGGCACTATCTTATTCAATCGGCAAGTTTTCGTCCCGATGGTAATCTTTTCACTCGGAATATTTTCACCTGGACGACAATTTCACTCGGATGATCATATTTTCACTCGGATGACTACATTTCCAATTGGATAATAATAAGTTCATCCAGTCAGCAAACTTTCACTCGACCGTAAAATTTCACTAGACCGTAAACTTTCACTCGACCGTAAACTTTCACTCGGATGGTAAACTTTTCACTCGTATTTCCGACTGAAAACATAGCCCGATCTTGATTTGTCTCTCCAGGCCTCATATGATTTCGGATTGAGATGAATTATATATGAAAATCGATCGGCTCGATGAGACGAAACTTTTCCATGTTGAAGGTTTTTCGATTCAAGGCCGTATTGATGGCCGAATTACTCGCGCAACCTATCAGACAAGTGTCTGGCACCTCGCGCCATATTTCCGTTGAGGTTCAGTCTGCAGTATATTGCCTCTAACTTTTGCATATGAACTCGGATTGAGATGATTTATATATCAAAATCGATTGCCTCGACGAGACGAAGACAATTCCTTAAGAGTGCTCCTTCATCCGAGGTCATCTTGAAGACGTTATTGGCCAAAAACCACTCGGAACATTGAACTATGCCACTCGGAGTATAGTTTCGGTCCGTAAGATAAAGTTGAATGAATATAACCGAAACATCAAAGTGGTTCCACTCGGTGACGTGAATATTTTTATGCTGAAAACTCATTCACTCGAGACCATCTTCATTGCAATTTGTATCTTGCCAAAATCAGGTGTCAACACATGCCCCCCTGTTTTTCGGCAAAGCTTGCACGCCGAAAAATAATATGCATAGTGTTTGTTCTAAGGACGATATCAACACTCCATCGGCCATTTATTTTTCTCAGGGCGATAATTATGTATCGGCCATGTTTGTGCTAAGGGTGATAATCGTATATCGGCCATTGCCCACTTAGGCTTCCTGTCACACACTCGGGTGGTACTTCTTCAAATATTTGCCATTGAGAGCTCGAGGTAACAATGCCCTTGTATTGATTCCACCAAATATGAATTTCCGGGAACAACTCTTGTAATTCTAAAAGGACCTTCCCAACTTCGAGACCACTTCCCGAATTTTCTATCTCTTGAACCAATCGGCAGAATCACTTTCCAAACGAGATCACCGACTTGAAATTTTTTCAACTTGACTTTCTTACTGTAAGCCCTTGCCACCCTCAACTTATCTCTCTCTATGGCATTCAAAGCAGCCAAACGTTTATCAGCAACCTCATCAATGTTTTCCATCATCAAGTTATAGAAGTGTATTGCTGATAAATCATTTTGTTTGGCTATTCTCAAAGCATTCAAATTTACTTCCACCGGTAAAACAACCTCCTGACCATATACTAGCTCATATGGAGTCACTTTCGTAGCACCATGCCTTGAGATTCTATGTGCCCATAATGCCTCAGACAACAAGTCATGCCATCTCCTTGGATTATCCTCAATCTTCTTCTTGATGAGCTTGATTAAAATATTATTGCTAGACTCAGCTTGTCCATTAGCTTGGGCATAATATGGAGAGGAATTGAGCAACTTTATGTTATAAGATTTGGCAAACTCTCTGACTTGGTGTGACATGAAAGATGAACCTTGATCTGTAGTTAACGTTTGAGGAATACCAAATCTATGAATAATGTGCTCGGTTATGAATTGAATTACCTCCGTATGCGTCATGTTCTTGAGAGGTACTGCTTCAGACCATTCAGTGAAATAATCAGTTGCCACCAATACAAACCGATGCCCTTTTGAGGAAGACGGATGGATTTGTCCAATGAAATCTAAACCCCAACCTTTGAAAGGCCACAGTTTGATAATAGGATGTAACATAGCAGCAGGAGCCAATTGAATATCACCAAACTTTTGACAAGCTTCACACCCCTTATAATATCTGAAGCAATCATTAATCATAGTCGGCCAATAAAACCCAGCACATCGCAATAACCATTTCATCTTGGGAGCCGACTGGTGAGTGCCACAAATACCTTCATGTACTTCTCCCATAGCAATTCTTGTCTGGTCCTCGTCCAAACACTTTAGAAGAACATCATCGACGGTTCGGCGATAAAGACCATCATCTCTTATTGTATACTTGAAAGCCATACGCCGAACAACCCTGTCCACCCTTTCACTCGGATTGCACAAGTAATCAACAATGGGCTTCCTCCAGTCGGGATTGTCACCTGCACTAGACTTTTTGTTAATGGCCGAATCAGTGGGTTCAGGTTCGGCCCCTCCCATATTGGCAAGACAAGACATCGGTCTTTGAGAGATATGAAACATGCCATGATCAACATGATATCCGGATGCTTGTTGTGCCAATTCATTTGCTTTCCAATTGTCATGTCTAGATATATGAGCAATGCTAAAGCAATCCAAAATAGAAATTATATCTAGACATCTATCAAGATAAACATTAAGTGATTCGTCCAAACACTGAAAGACTTTGGATATTTGCTGCACCACTACTAACGAATCACCATAAGCCTCAATATGTGTATCACCTATAGCAAGTAACATCTCTAGGCCGAATAACAATGCTTCATATTTGGCTTGATTGTTTGTGCAAAAATATTCTAAGCGGCATGAGGCTTCAAAAACAGCACCATGAGGAGATATATAAACAATACCAACACCTTGGCCATTGCTACAAACTGAACCATCAAAGTATAATCTCCATGGTACTAATGAAACAAGGTTCATATCAACATCATGCTTGTTATTAACCCGATGTTCAACAATGAAATTAGCAACAATTTGGGCTTTCATGGATTTTAGAGATTCATAAGCCAAATCATATTCAATCAAAGCATAAGCCCACTTGCCAATTCAACCACTAAGAATTGGCCTATGCAACATGTATTTAATGACATCGGTTTGACAAGCTACTACACAAACACTTGGCACTAAATAATGTCTCAGTTTTGTGCAAGCATAATATAAGCATAGACATAATTTCTCAATAAATGTATACCTTCTCTCTGCGTCCAATAAGCGGCGGCTCAAATAAGTGATGGCATGCTCTTTTCCTTCGGTCTCTTGAGTTAGAACAGCACCAATAACTCCTTCCTCTGCTGCAATATAAAGTCTGAAGGGTTCCCTATGCTTGGGTGCTTTCATCACCGGAGGAGTGCACAAATAATTCTTGATCATATCAAATGCTTCTTGTTGTTTTGCCCCCCAAGTGAAATCAGCATCATTCTTTAACCGAAGGATAGGAGTAAATGCATCAACTTTCCCTGATAGATTAGCTATGAACCTTCTCAAATAATTGACCTTGCCAAGGAACTTTTGCATATCTCTCTTTCATGTTGGAGCCTCCACCTTCTGTATAGCCTCTATCTTTTTGTGATCAATCTCTATACCATCTTCATGAATAATGAAACCCAAAAACTTGCCAGCTGACATGCCGAAAGCACACTTCAAATGATTCATTTTCAATCCATACTTTTTCATTCTTTCAAAAGCTAAACGCAAATCGGCCAAGTGAGATTCAAAAGCATCCGATTTGACAACAATATCATCAATGTAAACCTCAAGTATGACACCGAGTAAATCATGAAAAATCAAATTCATAGCCCTTTGATACGTGGCGCCAGCATTTTTTAATCCGAATGTCATCACTGTCCACTCAAATAAACCAAGGAAACCAGGACATCGGAAAGCCGTTTTGTACATGTCCTCTTCGGCCATAAAAATTTGATTGTATCCGGCATTACCATCTAGAAAGCTAATAACCTTATGTCTAGAAGCATCATTAATAAGCATATCGGCTATTGGCATAGGATAATCATCTTTGGGTGTAGCCCTATTCAAATCTCTGAAATCAATGCACACCCTCAACTTGCCAGATCCTTTCTTCTCTACTGGGACAATGTTAGAAATCCACTCGGCATACTTACAAGGTCGAATGAAATTAGCTTAAGCAGTCGACCGATCTCTTCCTTGATCCGGTCATATGTTTTCGGATTAAATTTTCTGGCCGACTATTTATAAGGTCTAAAACCGGCCTTTATAGGCAACCGATGTTCCACTAGCTCTCGGCTTAACCCTGGCATCTCATGATATTACCATGCAAAGCAACAAACATATTCTTTTAGTAGCTCGATTAACTTCGCCTTACAATCGGCTTTCAAATTTTTGTTTATAAATGTCGGTCGAGTGACTGAACCATCTCCAATATCTACCTCTTCTAACGGATTGGCTGATGTAAAACCTTGTCCAAGTTTATCCATGTCATCCAACTCCTCTATAGACTCATACATATCGTTCTCATTGGACCGATACTTTACAAGACGTTTTTGTAACCACTCGGAATTAGGATCCATTTAAACATATCATACGTTGGAGCCGATTGCATTCACTCGGCTTTAAAGAGACGGGCACAAAACCATTCTTGGTTGCGCTGAGAAAATCAAATTCTGATAAGTCACGTCCCGTCAAGCAAGTAGCATTGGGATGTTGCCAATCCACCGATGCATCGGCCAAAGCAACACAGGCCGAGTTATCCGCGTGAATAACTTCCACTTCATCATCAACCCACTGAATCAAAAACTGGTGCATAGTGGATGACACGCACTGGTTTGCATGAACCCAATCACGGCCTAGTATGACGTTGTAGTTACCTTGCACCTCAGCGACAAAGAATGCAGTAGCCAAAGTTTTGCTTCCGACTGTAAGCTCCACATACATCACACCTTTGGCTTCAGTTTTCTCTTTGCCTTCAAATCCATTGAGCACCATATTGGTCTTGATCAATTGTTCATCAGGCAAACCCAATCTCTTGAAGACCGAATAGGGCATAAGATTTACCACAACACCACCATCAACAAGCATCCGAGTGAGCGGCGACCCATTGATATGACCTCTGAGATATAATGGTTTAAGATGCGTTACTGGTTCTTTTGACTTCTCGAATATTGCGTTTTTAGGGCCAAAATCCAGCCGAGCCACCTCCCCTTCTTCATCTACAACACGAAACTCAGCAGGTAAGTAGTACACCATATTGATATCCATACCTTCATGAACCGGCGTAGACTCATAGTCCAACATATCAGCCTCCTCCTCGAGTGCATCCACCGATTCTGAAATTTGTCCGAGTGATGGATAAGTAAGAAGTGTCGCAGACGATGTCATATCTGTTGCATCGTCCTCCTTTGGTGATGTAGGTATTGCCGTGATAGATGTAGAAGCTGCTATATCTTGTATTTGTTTAGGCCTCCACACTTGTTTTGGTGGAACCATGGGTCGAGTGTCATTGAACAACTTATCCCTTTGTTTCTCGGCCTCCTGTTCTGCCATCTCTCGACTCCTTAACCTCTGTAGTTTCCTCTTTTGTGTCTTTGTTAGCCCTGGAGGACGCCACTTTGGCTGAGTGTATTTAGGATCTCTCATTTTTACTCGGCTGGTGCTTGCTTCATGGTCATTAGCCGAGTGCTTTGGCGCGATAGCAAGTATCGGCTCAGTCGGATTGCTATGCACAATCGGCTGCTGTATGGCGAATGTTTCGGTGCCCAAGATAAGTGAGTCGGCATCCATTTTGCCTTTTCCCGACTCAACCGCTGCAACACTTGGTGATTTAACACGCCATTCTTTTCGACTTTCCAGATGCATGAAATTTCCACTCGGGCGCACCTTTTTACTCTGATGGAATCCACTCGGATGAATATCACTCAGATGGAATTTAGTCGGATGGAATCTACTCGGCCACATTTTTTCACTCGGATAGCTTCCACCTGGGTGCATTCTTACACTCGGATAATTTCCATCCGGTCGCATGTTTTGACCAGCCGACCGATAGTTACCGATGTTCAGTCGGCCTCTATATGAATAGTTAAGTCGATCCCAAACAGATTGCGTATGCTCTTCTGGAAATGGCACCCTCGGTCCACTCGGTTTCATATACTGACTGAACATATCAGCTAATGGTGACCTTGGTCGCTTCAGATGAGTCGGCCGATTAAAGCTAGAACCGGCCGACTGGTTGGTGTACTTGGACAGCAACATATCAAAAGTTGGCTTGATCCACTTGTGTTGTACTTTAACTTCATTCCTTTTCCACTTGCCAATTTTTGGACTCTTGGGCTTGACAAATCTCACACGAGCATTTTCTTGCACTTGCAGTTGCCCCCCGAGTGTAGGATTCTTGATGGTGATTTTGATCACTTCCTTGCCATCGGGTTGCTTACCAAGCACAACCTGTCTCCCCAAGACCTTGTTGTCCTCCTTGTCTTTCCTGGGCTCACCAACAATGACATTAGCTTTATTAGCAGATTCGGCTACCTCCGGCCGAATGAGTAGCTTCTTCCCTTCCAAATCCATGGTATTCATTGGAAAAGGCTGTTTATCAACTTGCATCTCAGAAAAGTTCAATCATCCGTCATTAATGGCCGATTGTATCTGTCGTCGAAAAACATTGCAATTGTTAGTAGCATGAGAAAAAGAATTATGATACTTGCAATAGGCACGCCGTTTTAGCTCTTCAAACGGCGGTAAAGTATGAGATATTCTAATAATCTTAGCCTGCAGCAAAGCATCAAATATTCTATCACACTTAGCAATGTTAAAAGTAAACTTCATCTCTTCATCACGATTCTTATGAATCGGTTTCAGATCATTGCAAGTAAAGGGTTTGGCCTTAGATGGCCAAACAAATTCAGTAGCAAAAACATCACCCTCATGGTCCGAGTGATCACTATCATATTCCACCATATTCATCTTTGGACGATCGGCTTTGTATCTATGCACT
Source organism: Triticum dicoccoides (assembly GCF_002162155.2). Taxonomy (NCBI): domain Eukaryota; kingdom Viridiplantae; phylum Streptophyta; class Magnoliopsida; order Poales; family Poaceae; genus Triticum; species Triticum dicoccoides. The sequence continues at coordinate 595,216,637 of NC_041380.1, read as the reverse complement.
TCTTTGAGATCTTTGCTTCGGCTTTCCTGAGCCAAAGCCCTTTGTAAGACTTGGTTGATATTTAAGAACTCATAACCTTCTAGCTTTTCTCTAATGGGAGTTCTCAAACCACTCAGCACTAGGTCTGCCAAGTCTCTCTCGGTTATCACCAAACTAAAACACCGGTTTTTTGTTTCTCTGAATCTCTTGACGTAATCGGAGACCGATTCATCATGCTTCTGTTTAACCGATGTTAGATGTGATAACTTGAGTTCATTGTCGCCGCTATAAAAGTGATCATGAAATTTCTGCTCTAGCTGTGACCAAACCCGAATGGAACCATGCGGTAAAGAAGAAAACCATGAGAATGCAGTACCAGTTAAAGATAAAGGAAACAAACGCACTTTCAACTCATTTAGTGAGCCTGCTTCACCTAGTTGTGCTAAGTATTGACTAACATGCTCCCATGTGGTTTTTGTGCCCTCTCCATTGAACTTAACAAAATCTGGAATCTTATATCCCGGAGGGCACTGGATGGCTTCAAAGTACTCGGGGTATGGCTTTTGGTAAATCCGATTCCGAGGTAACTCAACTCCAAAATTTTCTCGAAGCATCTTAGCCATCTCCTCTCTAAGATTAGCTAGACCATCATCCATAGTGGACGATGCAGCTTGTGGCAATGGCATAGAAGGAGTAGGGTTGCTAGTTGTGGGTAGGAATTGTGGCATGTATGTCGACCCATAATTTGGTAGTGGTCGAGTGGTTGTAGCTGTAGGTAGAGTTTGGTTCGGCGTTTGCCACCGAACCTGTCATGCTCATAATAGGATTAATGGGTGTAGTCACAATCTGATTTGTTTGGGTAGGATAATAAGTCATCGGCACGGGAGGCGCCGATGCAATAGGTAAAGCCAGATTAGGGTTTTGCACACTAGCAGCTACACCATTATTACCACTAGACGATTGAGATATATTCTTCTGAGCATTAGTATTTTCTATAAAAGTTTGATAGACTAGATTGTTACCATCAGCAATACGACTTTCAATCTCAGCCCACTGCTCAGGAGAAAAGGCAGTACTTACAGAGGGTTTAACCTGCTCGGCTTGAAGAGGAGGGAACTTGATTTCTTCAATCGGAGTGATGTTGCCTTAGCGATCCTTCTTGAACTTTGCAAGGAACTCCTGCAAGTCCTTCTCCTCGCGCGCCTTCTTGTACTCCTCATAAACTTGGCGATGATCGGCCGATATCTCATCAAGACTGGGCTTAATGATGTTATCGGCGTCTACCTCAGATGGCTTGGGAATATCAGACATGGTGGATGATGACGATTGATCTTCGTTCCCCAGTGGAGTCGCCAAAAAGTGTGTTGACACACGAACACATCACGTGTACCCTCGACGCCAGGGGTGATGCACCGCAGCTCACGTCGAAGGAGACCCGACCGACAGCGCGATACGCACGACAGTTGACGGGCACTTTTGGAGACCCGAAAACCCCACACCCCGGGAGGGACCCCGTCAAGGAGTGCGGCGGCTATGGGCTGCCCTAGGTCGATTCGCTCGCCCCTAGAGCCTCGGGATTCGTAGCTCTCAAACACGAAGAACAGCGAAGAACGAGATAGAAAAATGATGGAGAGATAAAACGTAGATGAAAAAGTAGTATATTGATTTGTTCGATTGTGTGTTATTCAATCGGCCGTCACCCCCAACATATATAAGAGGCGGATGGACTTCCCGTACAAGTAAAGGATTCATCTAGGCTTTCCTTACAAGAAAAATTACATCAATTCACGTTCTAGAGTCCTAATTCTATTCCAACTCGGATTCAGTCTGAATCTGGCCCAAACTCTATCTTCCTTCTTGCGCGGGCCGCCGGGCTTGCATATGATCTCCGATCGAGACGGCCCAAATATCAAACTTGTGCGCCTCGACGATACGAACAACTCTCATGTTGATCATTTTTTCAAATAAGGCCATCTTGAATACTTTTCGAGGTCATCTTTATCTTCCAGTCGGACTCGGTTTTGCAGTAGACTGGATTATCCGAGTCTCGTAGTGAATTTGTAGGCTATATATTATCTCTGATGATGATGACTCCAAAATCAAAATTTACTGTCTTGATGATACGCACAACTTCTGTATTGGACACTTCTTCATCCAAGGTCATTTTGATAAACTTTCGAGCACATGTTCAATTTCACTCGGACTTGAGCTCATCCACTCGGATATTAGATACTTTCACTCGGATCGTCCGATTGGACTTTTTCACTCGGAAGACAATCTTTCACTCGGATGACTATATTTCCACTCGGATGACTATATTTCCACTCGGAAGGCACTATCTTATTCACTCGGATGACTATATTTCCACTCGGAAGGCACTATCTTATTCAATCGGCAAGTTTTCGTCCCGATGGTAATCTTTTCACTCGGAATATTTTCACCTGGACGACAATTTCACTCGGATGATCATATTTTCACTCGGATGACTACATTTCCACTTGGATAATAATAAGTTCATCCGGTCAGCAAACTTTCACTCGACCGTAAAATTTCACTAGACCGTAAACTTTCACTCGACCGTAAACTTTCACTCGGATGGTAAACTTTTCACTCGTATTTCCGATTGAAAACATAGCCCGATCTTGATTTGTCTCTCCAGGCCTCATATGATCTCGGATTGAGACGAATTATATATGAAAATCAATCGGCTCGACGAGACGAAACTTTTCCATGTTGAAGGTTTTTCGATTCAAGGCCGTATTGATGGCCGAATTACTCGCGCAACCTATCAGACAAGTGTCTGGCACCTCGCGCCATATTTCTGTTGAGGTTCAGTCTGTAGTATATTGCCTCTAACTTTTGCATATGAACTCGGATTGAGATGATTTATATATCAAAATTGATTGCCTCGACGAGATGAAGACAATTCCTTAAGAGTGCTCCTTCATCCGAGGTCATCTTGAAGACGTGATTGGCCAAAAACCACTCAGAACATTGAACTATGCCACTCGGAGTATAGTTTCGGTCCGTAAGATAAAGTCGAATGAATATAACCAAAACATCAAAGTGGTTCCACTCGGTGACGTGAATATTTTTATGCTGAAAACTCATTCACTCGAGACCATCTTCATTGCAATCTGTATCTTGCCAAAATCAGGTGTCAACAGGCGCGCTTGTCTCAAATGCGAGGAAATTTACAAACTTAGCCCCCGTTTCAAATTTCTACTACATCACATCAACACTAGTCGGTTGGGGATAGGACGGTAATCTCGCATACACCGAATATTTGCCGACGAGAGTTTGTTTTTGGTGCCCACCGTGTATGAATATGAATCGGGGAGGGAGTCGATTTCGGCCGAGGACACACTGTGTTTTGGCGCCCACCGTGTATGAATCCGGGTGAGAGGCGGTTACGTCACGTTTGGGTGAAATTACAAACCTACCCCTATCGAAACCTATAGAAATCCAGCATATAGGCTTTGCGTGGCAGGGATAGGCAGTAGTGATTTCCATCTCACAGATTTTGGTTTCGGGCAGTTACTGCGACTTTCCCCGCTTCGTTCAAATTTTGCAGAGTGCACGTTTACCGTGCCAACTCAATTCGAATCCCATTTGTATTCTTTTTTTTCCGGGCGGGATCCATTTTCAATTGGAATTACATTCTATATACATCATTTTTTATATATACTTTCAAAAGCACAACAAAGAATTCTGCTCCTTTATATGTATAATATGATTTACAAATACAACGATCTCAAAATCTTAAGGTTGAATTCGAAAAAATTTAACCTAATTATGTTCTACTAAAATGTATGGATCAGTAATATCTACATATTAAATAACATAGATGTGCGTGAATTCATATGAGTATGCATGTTTGATAGATCAATTTTGGTTCGAGTATGGATTGCATGTATCATCATCTCGAATTCAAATATTTGAATCCCGTTTTTGTTCACTCCTTTCACGCCCATTTCTCTCGCATGCATGCTCCTTCACGTAGCTATCACTCTCTTTTCTCTAGCTCACCCGCACGCTCACTTCATGTTGCTCCTATCATCGCAAACATGGTCTCTCGAGGTCTCCCTTGAGAAGTGTCACACTCTCCCTATCATTATACATTACACGGGTTTCATTATCTCTCACATCTCTACTGTTCTCTGGTATCACTCGGTACCTAAGCTTTCTTTTTCACCGCCAAACACACAGTCTCCACTCGTCTTTCACTTTGTCTTTCTCTCTATGGGATTCTCTCACACACCCTATATGTCTCTACATATGACTCATACCACTAAAATTACTCTCTCTATCTCTCCTGTAGACACAACATTTGTTGCGGTCTCCTTTTCGTCTCCATCCCAGACTGAAATTATTCATTTGTTTACCAATCAGACAACCCCGACTACCGTCTCCTCTCTCTCACACAGACACACACACAACTCCTTCTTCCACTCCCCTTCCCGACTACCGTCTCTCTCTCACACACACAAAACTCTCGCTTTCGCACCCCGATTCGTATTTCTCTCACAAACATTTATCGACTAGCTAGCCTCTAGATATGTTTATACACCCGCACACTCGTGCTTCCACCATCGCATACATGTCTCTCTCTCGCTCCTTGTATCTATGTTGATTTTTCTTCCCTTCTTGAGACACGCCCTCTCGATCATGCACACACACACACTATCGCCTCATTTTAAGCTGATACCTATCACACACACACTCCTTGTGTCTTTGTCACACATGCACTCCGTCCTCCTCCACTCGCCCTCTCTCTCACACACACATGGGCTTTTTGCAACAACTAGCAAGATGCCCATGCGTTGCACGGAACATCAAGATGCATTTGTATGAGTAGTTTATCTTGTGGGGGAAAAGGATGAACGAGGGAAGGCCTTATTTGCAAATGTGGAGAGGGGTGTGGGTATCTTTTTGCAAAATTGCCATAGTTTCCTTCCTATCCGTCAGATATAGATCGGACGGCCTATATTGCAGGATGGCAGGCACACGATCATTACCGATAATGCTTATTATAAGAGTAGGGATGAAAAATAGAGTTGGTGATGATGGTGGGCCTGCCATCCTGCAATGTAGGTCGTCTAATTTATATCTGACGGATAGGAAGGAAAATATGGCAATTTACCCGCACTCTTCACCACATTTGCAGATAAGGCCTTCCCTCGTTCATCCTTTTCTCCCACAAGATCCTGATGTTACTTGCAACGCACGGGCATCTTGCTAGTAAGAGTAGAAATTAGACATACACCACTTCTCGAATCTTGAAACCAACAACATTCCTCCCTTATCTCATCAAAACCGCCAAAGGAATATATTTTGAGTGAAAGATAACATATTTTTAGTGATATACGTATTTCAAAGCTAGACTTTTTTTCTATCAAATTGGTGAATATGTATTAATCCAGTGGCGGAGACAGGCCTGGGGCAGCTAGGGCTATAGCCCCAGGCCTAGAAACAACTTCCTTTGTAATTTCTTCATGCAAAGCATAGAAAATCATAAAAGTTTATCACTCAACATAGCACAGCCCTAGGTGTAATCTACATCTAGCTCCGCCACTGTATTAATCTACTTTGATCGTGTGGCAATGCATTGGCACATTGCTAGTAGTTATTATAATTTTTTGGACACCAGACAAATGGTGGAGTACATATACGAAGAGAAGAGGCGCACTCACGCAGTCGGCCACTCGCTGTCTCGCACACATGAGTGTTACGTAAAGGCGACGTTAACAAATAAACTCTAAAACCCTAGGGGCACGATTGCTGCATTCGTGGGTACCGGGTACGTGGTGGAGCACCTTTGTAGGAATAGTCAGCTCGCGTGATAATTTGATCCGTAGGAGTTGATGGTCGGGACCACAGGTGAACGACTTGGAGCGCGGTGGCTCGCCAGTTGCCACAGATCGAGTAGCCACGTTTAAAATATCGTTTTTTAGCGGGGTTAAGAGTTCCGATTTTCAATGGCGCGTTATAAGTAGTAAGTAGTTTTTAGAACGATTGGTATGGAACGAAAATGGAATTCATAGTACTACGTACATCCTTGGCGTATGGTTGTATGGTTTTTTTTTTCGATGGAGGTTGTATGGGTTTATGTTGCGAGATGTTGAAACTGGTAGTTCTAGGGCAAATACTATGGTTTAGATTTAGATGCTGGTTTTCTTTAATGAAAATCGGAAGGGGAAACCCTTCTTTGATTAAAAAAACTACTACCTCCATTCTGGTTTACTAGTCCCCATCGTACTTTGGGTCAAACTTTGTTCACAAACTTTACTTGTAAAATGTGAATGGAAAACGAGATTTTGTTATACCCAAACAAAAAATGACTGGAGGGAGTGATTGCTCTGACACGGACGCGACCTCTCATAGCGCAGGCATTGAACCGATGCACCGGCCAAGAGGGCCGCACTCTCTACAGGCCCGGCTGAGCACGCCTCCTCGCCGCGTGCAACCAGCTTAAGACTGCCCCGCCTGCCTTCATTGAATCTGCGCATGTGCCGGCAACACGTCCTTTCGTGAGCCGGCAGGTATTTTAGAACACAAAAAATGACTAAAATATAATTAATTTACGCATGGTCTTGACTTGTTTTGCTCGCACTGGTAACAGGAACTAGTAGATGATTTTCTTTATTTATAACTCTCCTCACATTTTTTTGGCTTTCAAGTGAAACATGGTTGTGGACATTATGTATGAATGTGCAGATATCTGTGAACATGATTTTGATGTGGAAGTTGAACTTGGAATGTCGGGCTTGCGCGTGAACTATACCATGTCCAATGCTTCGTCTGTTATTGTTTGGAAAGTAATTGTTGTTATTACATGACCCAAAAAAAACATTTTGTGCCACATCAGTAGATGCACGGACATCACAACAGGCATACTGACTGGATAAACATTTGAACCTAGCTATTATGAAGGAAATTTTGTATTGACAACAGTTTTAGATAGCAGGAGACGCCTAGCCTGCTCTGCCTCTGCTAGCTTATTTCTGGCTTCTTCCATCTCTTCTTTGGCTTGGGTGAAGAGAGCATCTGATTGCTCTTTTCGCTTCTTCAGGAACTCAGCTACATTCTCAAGGGTTGCTGCATGCTTTCTTTCAGCCTTTACTAATGCCACGAGGACACGAACAGCTGACGACTCCACCTGGCTTGTGTGTAATCCAACATCATTTGGGAATTTGCACCTTGTGTCTAATCCAGCATCATTACGGAACTGGCACCTTGTGTGTAATCCAGCCTCATTTTGGAAATATGATCTCGAGGTTGACCATACTTCCCTCCTCGCAGGAACTGCATCCTGACATGAAGTTACTTATTTTTTAGATCAATACTCAGAGCAACCTAGATCCATTTAGTAGAAGCCAGATAAACAGAACTCGGAGAAGTGAATTCAAAAGGAATAAATAAATAAAAATAGACTACAAGGTGAGAACACCCACTTCCTACATCAAGCTAAAAACGAAAGCATTAGGACGATTAAGACTCTTCTTATTACACATCGAAGAACAACACGCTTAAGAGAAACAGAAACTACAACATATACACATCGAAGAACACGAGGCTACACGAAAGTAATTGAAAGGGTGTTACTTACCAAAGCTCGTTTTACAGGTTCGGTGCAGCTCCTCTTTAACTTGCCACGCTCCTTCAAGATGTCTCGAATATCCCGTGTTTGGTCTTCATTGCTCCTCTGCATGTTCGCACTCGTGGTTTTAAAATCTCAACATGGCAAGAAAAATATACTACTAGTAATACTCGCGCATCTTGTGGGCAACATTAAAGCACTCGTCTGCCATGTTAGAGCATCTCCAACAAGATAAACTACTCATACAAATGCATCTTGATGCATGCAACGCATGGGCATTTTGCTAGTTCTAAAAATCTTTCCATCATTTGCCACACTACTGGTTGCAGATGAAAAACCTACCCAAGCACAGCGTGATACAAGAGCGACGCACAATTACAAGCTGATATTCTGTTGGACAATGGAGGCTATAACCAATTACTTTTACGGGAACAATAGCACCCAGGAAATTTGAAGGGTAGGTATGAAACTGTACATGTACTGCTAAGTGATTCAATACACACATTACCAATCGAGGAGGAGAACGATGGTCGCAGCGGCCTCTGTGAGTCATGGTCGGCAACGGGATTCAGTTCATTGTCCACGACGGTGGTACTTCTGCGCTTGGCGTCGGCTTCCGGGAAGCAGATCCGAGACCGTGGAAGACGATGCCGGGGAAGAGGCTCCGTGTACGACGACGATGGTGGACCGGCTCCAGTGCGGCGTACGAGGTCGTTGATGAGGCAGATGCGCTGCGGTGGACGAGTGTGCCGATGTAAAGGGGAGGAGCACGAAGGCTGTGGTGTCGTGGAGAAGTCTATTTTGCGGTGGGGATAGAAAATGGGGAGTATTCAGGTGTACTACTCTAGGTGCCGGGGTGGGGTTGGCTGGGTAGGGTGAACCTGAAGTTACGAAAACATCCCCCTACCAAGCGTCATCTGTAGGCCTGTTCCGAAGGCTATGATGGTAACTTCCCACTGCTCGAATCAGGGTCGCGGGAGATTTTCCCGCCGACCTCAAAATTTTGTGACACTGGACTCCCCATGTGGCGTGTTGAGTGATTCGGCTAAGCAACTAGCGAGTAGTAGTAGTAAACTCTGCATATTAGGTTTGACCGAAGTCAAACTTCCTAAAGTTTGACCAAGTTTATAGAAAAATATAAACATTTACCATAACAAATATGTATGATGTGAAATTACATTCAATAATGAATCTAATGGTATTTATTTGTTATTGTATATGTTAATATTTTTTGTTATAAGCTTTCTGAGAGTTTACAAAACTTGACTTTGACCAATGCTAATACACAGACTTAAATAAAAATGGAGGGAGTACACATTTGTTTTCTTAGTTTGTAGTGAACTAATCATTTGTTGAAATTGTGAAATAAATATATTAGGCTATGGACTTCGAATGTAATGGTCTATACAATTCAATAGTTACAATCATTGTCGAATCCCAAGATGTATACAAGGTCTATAGTACTTCACAACATGATCAAACTCACATAATCCCAGTCAAATGAGAATCTAAATGCATTTCATAGTTATTACTTTGTAGGATGCAACAAGAACAACCATAACTCTACATCAGCCATTATAGAAGCAACATTTTGACATATCCCAATGTGTGAATGAAACGTGCAGAGAGAGCTTTTGAAGATGGAGCAGATAGGGCAGGAAAGATTGTATGTATGTGGACGGGAGAGTAGGAATCAAACCTAACGAGACACAGAGAGAGAGAGAAAGAGAGAGGAAGAAGTTAGGTCTGTGAGAAAGATGCATACATGTAATATACATGAGATGCGAGTGCATCTGGATTCTGTATACGTGGAAGGAGAAGAGACAACATGTTTGATGAGAGAGTAGGAAAAACATGGACGAGAGGGGAAGGATCTCGTGGGTTGAGGGATTGACAATTTTGTGCGGGGGAGAGAGGGACTGGTAATTTTGTGCAAGAGAGAGAGAGAGAGGGCGGGGGGAGAAGTCAGTCAGCCGTCGTCAAATCACCCTGCTTCCAAATGACCCCGCATTCTCTAGCGCGGTGTGGTCGCCGTCTTCGATCTGCTCGTTGCCCTCTTTGAAGATTGAGGTGTTGTGCATGTTGGGGTGTAAAGAAGCAAAAGCGAGAGTGGTCGCCATATAACCTTGGATGGGGATGAATTGTGTGCTCGGGGGAGTGTGTGTGTGTGTGTGTGTTGTGCTGCATGTCTCTCTCTGTGTGTGTGTGTGTGTGTGTGTGTGTGTGTGTGTGTCATATATTGAGAGAAAACAAACCTAAGGAGAGAAATGGGTATTCACGAAGAGATTGTGCGGGCCTTGAGGTGGGCAGGGGCCGGGTGAGGGTGTCAAAATGTGCGCGTTGATGCATGTGTTCCATGCAACCGTGCGAGGGACGGACGAATCGAGAGAGATGATTGTTGTGTTACGGATGCCCCTCTCTCTGTCTCTCTCTCTCTCTCTCTCACACACAAGTAAACTAGAAGACCGTTCTCTCATGTATACACAACGTATCAGCATCTGTCTATGTCTCACTCATGCATGATCATTTGCACATTCACACCTCTCTATGTCTGTATCACACGCGCACCGTCTCCACATTGCCCTTCTGCCACAACACACATATGGACACACAAACACGTTCTCTCTCAGTCACACACACAAAATCAGTATTAAAAAAAACAGGGCGCACCTAAAACGTCCAAATCCAAATAAACACGAACTGCAGCTAAATTCAAATATATGGAAATATTGCAGCGTCAAGAACTTTCACAGGAAAAAAGTTGAGTAATACTCGAGGATTGTTTTCACACACACAAAAAGGTTCGGTGGATGTCCTTCGAGCGCGACATGGTGACGCACTGTTCGATCGACCACGCGGCCGCGGTTCACGCGCTTGCACAGGATTCCGTATCGTGGCTGTGGTACTAACTAATAAAAGCGCTGCCTAAGTCTAATGTTTATGTGTACTAGTACGGTTTTCTTTTAAGTTTGACCAACCTTATATTTAAAACTAAAGTAAGCTCCCACACGCGCACTCATCAATATGCCGCCATCGCTGTTGCGCATGCCGGCGCCCGCCTGCTACGGCCAATAATTTCTTGCCCATCACCGCCGTGCCGCCGCCATCCCTGTGCCATGAAGCTGAAGGCTCGCCTGCTCACGTCGTCTGCAGTCCCTCCTCGCGATGCCGCCACGCTGCCAAGCACGCGAGCAGCTGGTGGAGCCGCGTCTATGCACGCAGCATACGAAGAGGAGGACGAGCGCGTGCTCCAGCACGCCGGCGAGGAGGAACTAGCGTGTCATTGTTGTCTCTGCCCGCGCGGAGGAGGCGCGCATGGTGGCTGTCACGGAGGAAGCCGGTCGCGCACGTGTCGAGCCCGTAAACCAGGTGCGGACGCGGAATCTACCTTCGAGACCTTGAATGCCACGTGGATCCTGCAGTCTGAAGGAGCAATTTGGGTCAGTCGACTCATGTGAGATGTTTGATGCAACATGTATGGCTAGAAGGGCTTCTTCCACCTCTTCTGCTGTCTTCTTCCTTCGCTCCGTCGAACTTCTTTCACAAATCGACTGACCCAAATTATACTACTAGTACGAATGTATTAAGTACAGTAGGAACACGAAGATACGAGCAGTAGTACCAACTGCAAGAAGAACAGTAGTAAGACATAGTACTAGTACTACTGTACGTACTAAAGAGTTCAGATAATGAGAAAGAACATAAACATAGTTCTGTTGGGGCCTCAGCACAACACACCCTTGAAAATAAACTAATAAGCAACTAGTCCACTTGACACTGGAGTAGAACCAGCATGAGCGACGGCACTGCCACCTATTTGGAGTCCGAGTCCACGTCCTCGACTTCGTCCTCGTCCCTCTTCCTCTTCCTCTTCGCCGACGCTTCTTTGCTTGAACCGGACACTGAGCTCTGCTTCTTCATCCAACCCTTGTAGATATTTAAACAAAGGTAGGCATCCATTGCTGCGTACATGATGTGATCTTCATCTAATTTCTTCGACTCCCATGCATGATGAAACTCGTGATGAGGTTTCTTCAGTTTAGCATACGAAGGATCAATCATGGCTGCTGCTAGGGTCAGCATTGAAGGTTGAGAGGAGGACACCAGGCTTGCCTTCTGGAGATCGAAGGGCTGGCCTACAATGAGACCTATCCGACGCAGGACGTCATTGTCGTTCTTAAAGCCTACATTAACGAATTTTACTCTTTTGTCCTTGAGGAAGTTCTTAAAATCCTGGCACTCAACGTCGGCATGGCATATGTGGTAGACCAAGCAAACGTTATGTATGCAAACCTAGATCACGGCGGGCTTCTTCCTCTCTTCGTCCTTTAGATCCTTCTCTCATCCCAGGACTGTGGTGTACTCAACATCTAGCCCAGCGACCCACTCATCCGTTGAACTGTTGAACATGCATAGGAAGCGAGCAAGCCATGCTTTCACCGTCTCGGATCCACGTGTGTAGATGACGATGAACTGATCGCCGGTGATGGCTCTAACCTGGTACTCAGCGGCGACCATGGAGATTTGGGAGGCCATGGATTTTGGAGGAGGGTTATGAGAAGTTGAACTGTTGTACCCCGCAAAAAAACTGGGAGCGAACTAATGTGAAAGGACGGGACAACTGGGAGCGAACTGTTGTAAGGTAGAAGACGGGGACGAGTAGGGCGTGCGAACGGTGTGGGGTTGCTGGCTTGCCCGGTGGATAAACGGCTGCAAGCCCCCAAAGAGTTCTCGAGAACTATGCGGGACCCACTAGATTTCATGTCTACTAGACCCATATCGTAGGCCTAATGGTATAGCTTCTGCCTGTTCGCACGCCATGCCAGCGCGTGGATGTAACTTCACTTAATTCCATCAAACGTCGCGCCTCCCACGACCTTCGCCTCCCTCGCGCGGTCGCGCCCTTGGAGACTTCGACCGGCTATAAATGAGCAATTTGTTTTGCCTTTTTTTCGACAAGCAATTTTTTTGCCTACTCCGCATGCATGATACTCCCTCTCGTCCTTTTTACTCCCGTCAACCGTTTGCAAAGTGTTTGACCAAATTTATACTTTTTTTGAACACCACCTTATATTAATTAACCAGCCACACCAGTACACTCATTCGATACAATATTCCCAAAACACTTAGGCGCGGTGCATTAACTTCTACCTCGTTTCTTGTTTCTTGACATATCAACCAATAGGAGATGTGGGTGCGCATGCTTTTAATGACTTGAGACTACCAAACATGACATGCAGTGGTTAGTTCATTGCATGCAATGCTATTAATTAGCAAATAAACATTAAGATCTCTCGTTTTCCCCTCCTCCTTGGTCACAGTGCACAATCTAAGATGACTTGCTCACCTAGACGGAGGGAGTACTGATTATAATGAGTATAAGAACTATGTTTTATAATGAGTGTAAAAATATTGATTTGATATTGTGAATGTTGACACATTGTGGAATAGTTTTTGAAGTCTGCAAAAGTACTCAACTAGTGTTGTCGTTCTCCACAAAAAAATGTGTTTACCAATGCATGCATGAACACTAGTTACTCTAACACCCCCTCTTCTTTAATTCTTTGCCACATCAGCATGTTTGCTATTCCCGTGTGCTAAGATACCACCATTATGGCCAGCCTTAATCATCGCATGCAATAATTTAGTGCACCTTGAAATATGAACATGTGTGGGGCGTGTTTGTTTTTAATGACTTGAGACTATACCTAGCCCGGCCTGCAAGATGACTTATTATGCACCATTCCCCATACCTGCAGGAAGCCTGTTCGTCTCCAAATATTTTCCTCTCCATGTGTGGAAATAAATGCCTGCCAAACTCTCCTTCTCCCTCTGGCGGTCCCACCACTCCACCCCATGTGAAAAAATCTGCATGCATGACTCTCCTCCCCCCACGCTCGTCCAATCCATTGTGACCAGCAATATTTCCACCCCTTCGCTCCCCCGTAATTTACTCCAACAAATATGCCCACGTAGTTGTTACTTAACTTCAGGTGCATTCGGTCACTGACATATGGGCCCAACATGGGTCTGGCCCACATGTCAGTGACGCAACTGGACCTGCAGTTAAGTCAGTGCAACTCAGTCCATATCTTACGTAGGTGTGCCATTGCTCGCTATAAATACTGCGCCTCCCACAACATCGCTATCTCCTCCCCATCACATTCATGTTCATCGCTATCTCCTCCCCCTCCCTCTCACATCGACCACCATGGCATCGCCCCTCCCAATCCCTAGGAGCCCCTCGCAGCACCGCGCGGACGATCACGCGTCGCTGTTCCGTTCCTCGCCGCCACTAGTCGAGGAGGACGCGTCGGTGTTCCGCTCCTCGCCGCTACGCGATGCGTCGTCGTTCCGTTCCTCGTCGCCACTAGTCGAGGAGGAGGCATCGGCGTTCCGCTCCTCGCCGCGACGTGTCGAGGTGGATGCGTCGGCGTTCCCAATCTCGCCAACACGCGCGCCGGAGGACGCGTCGGCTCCCCGCTATGAGGAGAACGCCGCACCGCCCGCCGAGCCCCCCAGCCTTGAGGAGCTTTGGAAATAAATGGATGTCGCCTTGTGGGAGGCTTTGCCTCCAGCAGAGCGCGCCAAAATAGAGGCGGAGAAGAAAGCCGAGGAAGAGAAGCGCACCGCGGAACAAGCTGCCTAGGAGGCCTATGCCGCGTCCGAGAGAGTCAGGCAATTGGCTCTTTGGCAGAAGGCTCGTGTGAGGGCCGTGAGGGTGGCGGAGGACGCCCGTGCTGACGCCCTGAGTGCAGTCAGGCCCAAGCGCCTCATCTATGCTTGGAGGTACGTGGACCAGGTGCATGCTTCCAGCGAGGAGGAGTACCTGTTGGCGCCGGATCACCACACCGGTGAGATCGCGCTTGCCCGCTGACAAGCCGCCAATCAACACCTCACGAGTTGCGAGGCTGAGGAAGAGGCGTTGTGTCGGTGCGCTGGGAAACAGCCGTGCACCAGGGCACTCGTGGCGCGCCACAAGGGCTCCTGCGAGCGCCGTGGCTTTTAGGAGGAGTATAATTTTTGTTTCGTAAAGCGATCTCATTAGTTTTGGGACGCAAATGATAAATCCCGAACGTTCAGGAATTTTTAGCGTCCTTAATTAAGTATGTAAAAGGGAAAGTTTGGAAACCTTGTGTATTCGTACGCATTTTGCAAGTACGTGCATATAGCACAAACTTTACTATATACTATCACACTACACGTCTCTCTCGATATATGCTTGCAGACTGTGCTACTCCCTCCGTCCAGGTCAATAAGTCATCTTTGGTTGTGCACCGTGACCAAGAAGGAGGGAAGACTTATACACCTAGACGGAGGGAGTACTACTATTACTTATGTACGTGCAAATGCACGTTTTAACATTATGATGCAGTTTTTGTAAAAGTGGAAAAACAGCACTAGTCAAGCTTGTGAAATGATTCAATGCAAAACAAATGCAAAAATGCTCGTTTGATTGTTTACTTTTAGCTTCCTTCTCTGTGGTTATTTCTCTGTCGTACTTTGTACGGAGTATCTCACTGGTTGGAAAGGCATGCAAATTCCCAAACCGCTTCCTACACCCTGTATCGAATTTTTTGCCTAACAAGTTGTGCCGTGCAATTGGAATTCCAACTTGAGTACTACTAGTAGTAGGAGTACCAGGGGCCAGTTCTTTTAGCCTTCTAGATTAGTAATTCCATAACTACTACCTCCGTCCTGGTTTATTGGTCCCCATTGTAATCTGTGTCAAACTTTTGGTCAAAATTTAGCACAAATTACAATGGTGAGGAAAAACTAGTTAAATCTTTGGTCAAAATTTAGCACAAATCACAATGGTGAGGAATAAACCAGGATGGAATAGTAGTTTAGAAGCCCAAATAAATGAGTGAGGCACCTTATTGTTACTCTCCATTGTGACTAGCCTTGTGAGAAAAGCTGGGGAAGCCACCAAAAGAACTGGCCCTAGGAGTAGTAGCTAGGGATCGAGTGTGCGAGATGAACCGGAGAAAGTAAATGCAGAGAGATGAAATGCAAAAAAGATGAAGGGATGTGATGGTTGCTTGTACGTTTATTTTACCAGGCCACTTATTACTGGGAGTGGTTGGGTTTTGTGATATGACATCTTTACTGCTGCGCCACGAGCGGGGTGAGAGGTGAGACTCCCGTGCAGTGCCGCCCTCTACACGTACTACTACTCCCTCCATCCATTTTTACAGGGCCTAACTTATCAATCTTTCGTACCAAGGCATGTCCGCAAAAAGAGGAACTGGTTTTGGGACTAGTATCTGGATCCCGTGTAATCTTGCATGCCGCCTCCTTTGAATGCCTAGCCGCTGGTCTCCCTTCCTTTAATCCCTCGCATGCAAATTACTCTCCTCCCTTTTCTACATGCATGCCCAACCATAATTCCTCAAATCATGCATGCCTTGGCTGGAATATAGAGCTCGCTCCTCCTTTGAAAATATGGTGGTGCTATCCATGCATGCAAATCAATGCGACGGCCAAAGCATTTTCACGATGAAGGGACCACGCATGACTTGCAAGAGAAAATTAAGATGGAGATGCCTTGGTTAGTTCATTTGGATAGGTTTGTTCGGATATTATTTCATCTCTAGAGCTCACAAACATCCGTGTGAAATAGATGAAAAGTATCTTTTGCAAACAAAAGCGTTCAACTGTTCAACCTGCATCCAAAACTTGTGAAGAAATAACTCTTATTGTGCTTTGCAGGAAATGATCTTCAAGAATTAGTTTTTGAGTATTCATTGTTATACATGTTGGCTACAGATGACATGGCACTTTCTTGTAGCCAACTGTTGGCTATACTATTTAAGTATTAACCATGCCCTTATACACCTAGACGGAGGGAGTAAATCAGGATGACTTGGGAGGGGGCAGAGGATATGTAAGAAATGGTTCATCATAAGTCTTTCACCAGTACTGTAGTAAAAATTCATACATGGAAGATTCTAGACTAAACCATAAATGGATACACTTTTATTCATGCGCGATACTCCAATAGAGCAAGATCATGCATGGAAGTCTCCACATGCTTAGACAGCAGATTACATTGAGCGAAGACTAATGATCAACATTTAACTTGAAAATGTAGATGTCCAGGTGAACCTCCTTGGAGTCCCCGTGCACATTGTTGGAGTCCAAATAACACCTTGGGTTTTCCATGTCCACATCGGCGGGAAAGTCCTAGCTCCGCAGAGTCCAAGTATGCTCGGTGTAGCCAGTGTCGCCGCCCACGCATGTAGGTCTCCTCTTCTCATGCTCCTACAAGTGGTAGAAGAGCTCACCTTATAAAGGCCTACTAGAAAAATTCCAACATCGACCAGGCCGTCCATGAAACGGGAGTGGTTGTAGGGGACGTGGCGCCAGTTGAATATATGAGCAAGTTACTACGAGATTTAATCCGAATAAGCACAAAATAAATCATGACGGCTATAACAGAGATGAAACTAATAATGTGGACTAGCATAGTAGTAGGATACAGAGTAGAAACATGAATTCTACCACGATTTCGAACATGAAGGACAGAAACACATACGGTGCAATGGGAGCAGCACCGTTGGCATTGAGGTTGTCGCCCATGTCCAAACACCACGTAGACACGGTCTTTGAGCATGGTTCGTAGTTGTTCCACGCTCGGGCATTGAAGTTTGTAACTATTTTAGATTAGAATATACTAATCCTCTGGTGCAAGTAGTAGAGCATAGTCCTACTCTACTACTCTACTCAAGCAAGTTAGGGCATAGCACTGCAGGGAGTACCAGTACTGTGATCACTCAAGCAAGTTGTCTGGCATCGACATGACCCTACGCTGCTGGTATGTGTCTCGTAAGTCAAGCGGCATGTTGTAGTCATTATCACCTGTCCACTTCCCGCAGCACATATTCGCTTATCCATCTTTGTCCGCACATAATATCGTCCAATGTTCCATCCCCGCTAAGGTGCCTCCCCCCTCATCCGAAACCCAAGCACTAATAATGGCAGAACTGAGCAGCGTCCACCGAAAGAGTGGCTGGAATTTGCTCCCCACAGAGGTAATCAAGCTCATTGTTTCGTGTGTGGTCAATCTCAGTACCATGCCGCTCGTCGCGTGCTCGTTGGGGTTGTACCGTTTACTCAAAGCCCTCAGGCCGGAGCTTTTTAAGCCAGCTCCTTGCTTGCTGATGCCGCCTGATCTTCAGAAACGGCGTGTCACGCACCATAATGATCGTAGGGTGGCGAGCATCAACCCCCTTGACTGCGATCCGATCCCCGTATGTACTGGGTCGGCATGAACACGTCTTGGATGGTGCTCGTTGATGGTCGTGGCAGCTGGATGCTCGTGGAGGTCTACACCCGACGATTGATCCCCCTTCCTTCGATTAACACTGCACTGCTTTGGCGCCGCGACCCAGAATACTCGGAATCTTACAGTAGCCAACATGATACCAAGTTTGATTTGCTCAAGGTTGTAATCTGCCAAGTGCCCACAAGATCTGCAAATTATAAAGACTTCAGGCTAATTGCGTTCTTCAACTGCGGTCTCGCCTATCTGACAGGTCACTGCGGTAAGTGGATAAATCTGCATGTCCATCGCAGGATCATACATCCTCCATGGTTCTTTGATGCAATTGAACACAAGGGCTTCATTTACGCTGTCGACTCCTTCTATGGTTGGACGTATTGTTGGCCTACTCCAGTCATCGCTACAAACGGCTGTTACAGCAGTATGTTACTTTCCTATGATATCATGATGGCTTGCTTATATTACTGTCAACATTTGCTGAAAAAATATTCATGCTCATAACATGCTGTTCTTAAGATTAACTAAACCAAGAGCCCTTTTTTATTTGACTCCAACTTGATATGATGTTGTAGGCCGCCTGGTGTCCCTACCCTTCCTAATCCCAGAACCTTTCAAAGAAAAGCGGCATGGCAGTTGCAGGTGGTTCCTGGCTCGATCAGGCGACGGCGAAAGATTGATGATCGTTCGCACGTACCGGACGTGTTGTTTCACGGAATACAATCACAGTCACTGCAAGGTCTTTGAGCAGGATCCCAGCTTCTCTGGGCCTTCAGGAATTTTTGACTGGAGGCTGGTAAGTAGCCTTGGTACACGCTCTCTGTTTGTCGGACTAAATTATCCGATTAACCAGGAGATAACCGACGGCAAGGATCATGATGGCAGCGTGGTTTTGTTCATCAGGCAAAACTGTGTGTACACAGCATACCATGCGTCTCTGCATGCACTATACCCTGATATGTGCCGCCACGCTCTGCAGCCCAAAGTAGGAGAGAGGGTCGCAAGTATCAGACTTCGACCTGCTGGCTAGAGTTTCCCCCGTCAGGCACCCATCTGGTTCAAGCCGTCAGCCAATCTCCACAGCTTAATAAATAGTAACGTCTAACTGAGCCAGTTAGTTAGATGCGTACAATTGGTGTAGTAGGAACTTTATTTAGTTTGATGCATACACTTGTTCTTTTTTGATAGCCCTTTTGTAATGATGGCTGATGTCTGGTTTGGAAGAGAGAGCTGCGTCTTCACTCTTCTGGCCTGCTTACTGCTTCTGTTGCACCCCCAACCCTGGTTGCTGCTGCTGCTGTTTTCAATGTACAATCAGTAGTATATTTCATCTGTTGGTTGAATAAATGTGTTGTTAGAACGACAAACACAAGTTTTGGAAGTCGTTGCACGGTTCGATCCGTTAGTGCCCTGTACCGTACGTAGCACATACTATTTATCGTACGGAACACATTTTTTTTGAAACTCGGAACACATTTTCCAGTTGTTAATAACATGCAGCCCACTGATGAAGGCCGAATAGAGAAGCCCATAATTAACTAGAAGGGAGGCTCTCACATGAATCCGGCCCAGGTACATGCTCATGGTCCCCTAAACATAAATAAGTAAATAAATAAATAAATAAAGCTAAATGCTCATGCACCAATTCTTTGGGAAAATAGCTAGCCCAGTATTTCTTTTTGAAGAATACCCAAGCTAGGCCTATTTGTTTTCTCCAAATTACTGGGCTACAAATCTTTCAAGACGAGGAGGGATGCATTCCGTCCTGGCTTAAGAGTATGGTCAATGTCTGTTAAAAGTAATATGAAAAGGGGTTGAAAATTCCAAAAAAATTATAGCAAATGGGATATAAGTTTCTTTTTTTGTTTTTGTTGTTCACTGATATCTTATACGTATTTCATTGGATTTAACATGACATAGTACTAATTTATTTTTAAATTTGTTTTACTATGGATATTAATTTTTGGATTAAGAATATTTCATTCCCCAGCAAAAATTTGCGAATTTTCAAAATTTCCCACGTATTTAGTTAATTTTTTGACCCTGGTACTAACCAGAAAATGGCCAGCAATTCTAAAAATGGAAAACGGGCTGCAATAAATTCCATATGAATTAGAAAATGAGTAAAAAATATAAAAATAATAGCAAATGAGTTGTACACGCCACGGATTTCGAGGCTGACTTGTTTACGAAAGGCTTTGTCAGTGAACACAAGATTCTAGCAGCAGTTAGTGTTGGATGTCCATCCAACGGCCGACGTGCTTCTTTAATCTCTGATCTTCCTGCTCCAGCCGCCTAAACTAGCGCCGGCGGGACTGCCTGCTCCCTCCTCTTGTGGCCCGCTGTGATGCCGCGCGGGCTTCCCTGGCCCACCCTACTCCCTCCGCTGGCCTGGCTGCACGCAATCAACTGCCTCCTTATTACGTGAAAAAAATGATTCCTCCCACTGACATCTGGGGCGCACCGGTTGGGAGGCTAACCTGTGGGCCTACTAAGTTGACGCGTACGCAGGGCTTGTCAACTTAGTCAACAAACGATTCTAGCAGCAGTAACCGTTGGATTTGAATCGAACGGTCCTGCTGCTTCTTCAGTCGCTGCTCTTCTTGCACCAGCCGCCCAAACCAGTGCCGGGGAGACCGCCTGCTCCTGCCTCCAGTGGCCGGCTGTGCTGCCGATGAGGCCTCATTGCCCCCTACTACTCCACCGCTAGCCAGGCCCTGCGGCGACGGCAGCCTCACACCGCAGCCGAACCAGTGAACCCTCGTACTCCTCTCCGCGTGGGCATCCACTGCCGCGTCTTCCCTGGCTCTGCGTCGTCCCCTTCCTAGGCCTCGCCGTCGTCCACCGCCTTCGTGCTCTCGGCACGGCATGGTCAACGTGGTCAACGACATTCTATCGGAAGAGTACTATACGTGGAGAGGCTGATAGTTGGGTCCACGGCCACAGCCCAGTTTTTTTGTGATTTGCTAAGTAAGTCGCTTTGTCAGGCCTGTTGGGCTGCAAATCTTTCAAGACGAGGAGGAGAGCTTTCATTCGGCTGGCCGAGAAAATGGCCCATCACTAATGAGAAATGGGTTGTACATTTTTAAAACACATCAAACCGGCAATTAGTTTCAAATATCTTTTTTTCATTTCGAGATTTGAAATTACATTAATTTTTATGCGTGGAGAATTTGTTGGATTTTATATTGATAAACATTTATTTTTAAAATCAGTTTGAATGTGAGTCAAAATTTCGGGATTAAAAACAGTTCGGACCGCACCGAAATATGCAAAATTTCGTATAATTTTTTAATCGTGGCCACAATATGGGCTGTAATGCTAACAAAAAGAATATGGGCTCCAAAAAAAACCTTAATAATTAGCAAATGGGTTGTAAATTATTAGAAATAATGACAGATGGGCTGTATGCTACTTCCCACAGATTTGAGGCTTTCCTCAAAAAAGGTTGACGCACAAGCAGTGACTGTTGGATGGCCATCCAACGGCCGTCGTGCTTCTTCAATCTCTGCTCTTCCTGCTCCAGCCGCTCAAACAGGCGCCGGCGGGACTGCCTGCTCCCTCCTCAACGCGGCCGGCTCTGCTGCCGCGTAGGCCTCACCGCCCCACTGTACTCCCATCGCTGGCCTAGCGATCCCTCTACTCACCCACACCTGTTGTTATTCTTCAGCGATGGCGAGGCCTCGTACAGTCAAAACATTCCCCCCGCTGTCATCTCGGACCCACCGGAAGTGCCTCCTTATTATGCACAAAAAAATGAATACTCCCCCGGCTAGCTTGGACCCACCTTGGTGGGAGGCTGACTTGTGGGCCTACTAAGTTGACGGGGACGAAGGGCTTTGTCAACTTAGTCAATATGAACGATTCTAGCTCCAGTGATCGTACGATGTCCATCCAACGGCCGTAGTGCTTCTTCAACCTCTGGTCTTCTTGCTCCAGCCGCCCAAAGCAGCGCCGGTTGTGCCGCCTGCTCCTGCCTCCCGTGGCCGGCTGTGCTGTCGCGGAGGCCTCACCGCCCCCTACTATTCCCACCGCTGGCCAGGCCCTGCGGCGACGGTAGCCTCACACCACAGCCGAATGAGTGAACCCTCATACTCCTCTCCGCGTGGGCATCCACTGCCGCGTCTTCACCGGCTCCGCGTCGTCCCCTTCCTATGCCTCGCCGTCGTCCACCGCCTTGGTGCTCTCGGCGCGGCGTGGTCAACGTGGTCAAGGAACGACTTCCATTGGACGTGGACTGTACATGGAGAGGCTCACAGCTGGGTCCACTGCGGCAGCAAGGAAGTGCCTCCTTATTACGCGGAAAATAATGATTCCTCCACCTGACAGCAGGGACCCACCGGACGGGCCACCGTATTTTGCAAAAAAAACGTTTCCCCCCTGAGTGCTGGGACCCACCAGCTACACCTTCGCACGCAAGGAAGTGCGTCCGGGCAAAAAACAACGATTCGCCCCCCTGACTGCTGGGACCCACCAGCTACATCTTCGCAGGCAAGGAAGTGCCTAACAGTCGGGACCCACCTGGTCGAAGCGTACGTAGTGTTGTCATTCTGGTCGCGAACATGTACGTACATATATACTGGTGGATGTAGAGGCGCGCACGTGTCGTAGTAGAGGCGGCCAGGGTGCAAGAAAGAAAATACGACCACATATGTGTACATACGGGCGGGGTCTCGAATGCCTACTCGCGCATACGTACGGCGAGGGCTCGTGTACATGGCTGGGTCGGAACGGAGAAACAATGTCATCGTCGTGTTCATGGGTCAGAATGGAATGCGTGGTCGTGTTCATTGGGAGGGCTTGGACGGAAGAGGCGATGGAAACGAGGCCTGGCATACCGCAAAACGGTGGAAACGGACCTCCTACGATCGAAACGGGGGTCCTGTTGATCGGGAGGGGTGTGGCGTAACGCAAAACGGAGGAAACGGACCTCCTACGGTCGAAATGGGGGTCCTGTTGATCGGGAGGGGTGTGGCGTACCGCAAAACGGAGGAAACAGACTTGTGTTGGAGCGCTACAGTCGAAACGGGGGTCCTGTTCATCGGGAGGGGTGTGGCGTACAGCAAAACGGGACTCCACGGGATACTGTT